>NW_010296643.1:0-13276 GCF_000700745.2 Antrostomus carolinensis | reverse complement strand
TTCCTCAGGGTGTCACAAAAAATCTCTCATAAGCAGACACCGTGAACAGCAACTACTTTGTTTTCAGTTCGTGCCCTGGAGACTACCAGACAGAGCAGTGCAGGTGAAGCCACAACCTCTACTGTGAGGCAATACTATCACAACTCCCTTGGCATGTGCTAATATCTACAGAACTTTGGGCAGATGAGAGATGTAGCCCAGCTGTGCAAGCCACCCTTGAAGGAATTCCAGGTGAATTCATAGTAATGTATGGAAAATGCTGACAGACTGCTTCCCCACCCAAGGAGAAAAGGATTTCAACTTTACAATAACAGCAACAACAAAAAAGGTTACAGATTGGGATATCCCAGCTACTTTAAATCTGACTTCAGCAGTCAAGTCTTACTTCAGGTGACTCAGGGTTCCTCAGCTATCTGGACAAATTATCAAGCCAACCCTTTCACTTTGACACCAAGAAATAATGACTCTCGTGCCATTTCTTCCTGTTCCCTTGCTTGCCAAATAACACTGTTGATATCTTCTTTACAAAATAAACACCAGCTACCAGAACCTGATGTACAAGCAAGCTGCTCCAGCTTCTCTCAAGTACAGATAGCACTGGTACAGTTTAAGTAATTTCCCAGAAACTGTAAATTCAAGTGATTAGATACACTTAACATATATTTTATGGCATAGAATATTCTTAGACATCCCCATATTAAAAGAAGCAAAGCGGCCTCTGAAAATGCCATAGGGCAAAAACACCCTGGAGAATCACAGGCATCCTGGAGCTTTGAGGCAAGACACAAAGCCCTGCTACCTAGTCTGGCCCAGCCACGTGGCACTGAAGTGAATTACAGACCAATCAGCCTTACAGATACAGATGGGAGACTTTGGCTATTCACACAACCTCAAAGAGGAAAAGGGAAAGCTTAAAATAATCTCTTATCTAGGCTAAGCCTAATTTATCCTGCTATCCTTGGCAATTTCGAAGCATGTATCAAAGGGCACTAGGAAGTGTGTCAGGTATCACACAGCAATTCCTCAGCAAGCAAACAGGTAGGGAAGACACTACCCCTGTGACATTTGCCAATATCCTTCTCCTCAAGCACCCTACAGTGGTGTTGCCTTCTCAAGAACCATTTTATCCCCACCCGGCAGTGTGTTCTAATGCTCTACTTTAAATTTTGTTTTACACCAAGCATAGTTTGTTTTACATAAATACGCAACACCTTATGCAACTCCATCCCTGTTTTACTCCCTCTGACAGAACCCACTAGCAAGCATGGAGGTAAAACACCTTAGAAACGGGGCAGAGGAACCTTCACCTTCTGTCCACCATCCGTTAGGGATTCATCAGCCAGCTCTCGTGACGTGTCACAGATGACATGCTGACAGTTGGCCACCTGCTCCAGGCCCTGTTCCTACTTCCCTGGACATGGAGACCCAGGGCATGCTGGATGGGCCCTTCAGAGCCACCATGAGCTCACCCTGCCCTGAAAGGGCACCTTTGCCAGAGACTGCACTGGAACACAGGCTGCTTAAAGCCACTCACTGCTTACACCGCGTGTTTGTTTCAAAATAACCCGTAACCAACTCATGCTATAGACTGAGTTAAGAGCCTCAAAGCCTTAAAACGTAAAGTATATCCTCCAACAATTCACAGAAAAATGCCTGGAAAGCACACTAAACAGCCTGAAAACGGCTGCCGTGCTGACTGCTGAAATCTGCTAGCTGTGTTCCTGCTTAGCACTCGGGCAGTGGTGGTGCCCCCACCACAGCAGATGGAACAGCATCCTAGCCTATACTTCAAACTAATTAGCTGGCTGCTGCCACTACCAGAAGCATACACTTTTATTCCTCAGCAATCTCTTTTACACTGAAAATGCTTGGAGGAGCTGAACATAAAAGTAAATAAATTAATCTTCCTTCCCTCCAGCCAGTAACACAGTGATCACAAACAAGCAATGGTTGTTGCCATTTCCCAGAGAAATTTCTGTAAAAGCAAAACTGTGTAAGCATATCAAAACTACCCGAGTACATCAACTCGATAGAAACCATGGTAACATTTCAAAGTCATTACCTGTACATTGCAGAGAAAGTAACTCCTATGGCCTCTACCTGCTTTAGGAAGCAGAGGAGCTCCAGTGCAGATAACACAACCTAATGCACTTAGGGAAAATCAATGGAAGCTGGGCCTACACAAGGCTGAACCCAGAACACCCAGAACTGGCAGAAAAGGGACTGCCAAGTCATGCACAACAGCCCTCCACAACCAGCACCTCAAACTGGGGCAGCTAGGAAAAACAGGCAACAAAAAGAAGGATACAGCCAATCATAGAGAGCATCTGTCCCATGCGTGGCTCTGGTCTCTGCTCCAAGACTGCTGCAGAGAGAAAGGTAACTACAACAATGAAAAGAACAGGGGCTCATGAGGAGAGACCGACAGGGCTAGGCTTTCCATCTGGAGGGAAGAAGGGTGTGGGATACGAGAATGATTATCATCCAGGTTAACAAAACCCATAAAGGCAGTAAACAAGCTGAACATGCAGCTCTCACTACTCCTGGTGATTTACCAGACCCTGTAATTTTAGAAGTGGGGGCTCCTGTGGAAAGTAGCAGCAAATTGGGTTAGAGTAGATAAAAGAAAACACTTCTTTACACTGTGAGCAGGGAACTCCCAGAGTCTTCTACCACCAGTGGCTGTGGAGGCAGCCACGCTCAGCGGGTTCAAAATGGGACCAGATAAACGCATGGAAAATTGATCAGTAGCCAGAAAATACAGGACCATGCAGGGATGTAACCTGGATACAAACAGCTGTGGCTTCTGGGGAGTGCAGAGGACTGGACCACATAACTGTCTGGGCTTGCAAGTTTTACCCAAAGTAGCCTTTCCTATTGCTCCCACAGGAATCAGACTACTGGCCTGGATGGACTGTTGGTCTGACCCATTAGGGCACTTCTCATGTTATTTTTATTCCCACACACAAACTTCTCAGCTTTTGTTGGATCCACAGCCAAAGAGAAGATTCAAATTCAGAACTTCAGTTTGCACACTGTCTCGATATTCACACACACAAGATCCTGAAGGGATGTTACTTTCATTACACATACTTCTGGATTATCTTTCTTTTCCACTGAAATACAGGCTGTCTTTTGGGAGCCAGCCAGCTGACATCAGGAGACAATTCAGCTGAACTGCTGCCAGCTGCTGCACTGGAATACAATACATCTGACAGACAAGGAAAACAATTCTTAATGTGTTTACTACAAACGTGCCAGAGGTTATCACCAGTGTTTGTTGTGTGTGCAAGACAAGCAATAAGCAGACAAATGCTCTCATATAAAGTGAGCAGCTCATGAAAGGGTGAAATAACATATTTGCAGAGTATTGTGCAGTGACCTCTCTCCATGTGTGCATTTACATATGTGAAGCTTATTTTCAAAGTTATAAAGAGAGGATTTAAGAGAAATTATTAACCCATCACTGCAAAACCAGTTCTCTGTGTAAGCCGAAAGTTCTTCATCAATATACAGACAGCATCTTTCCCTGCTAGAGTAAGGGGATACTAAAATAACTTGGAGATAAGGCCTGTATTACTAGAAATCATTTCACAGCAGAAACTTCACGAAGCCTTTACTTTGAAACTACTGCTTCCAGCAAGACCAAAATTAAAAAGCACCTGCATGCCAAGTCTGAGATTGAGCCACATACCTTTCCTTCCCCAAAAGACTATTTTGATAGCAGACTTGGTTCAGCTTATTTACAGGTTCACAGGTCATTTTTTAACTTGTCAAAACGTATGCCAGGCATGTGTGCAGCAGCCAGATAACTTATCATTTCTGAAAACAACATGCAGAAACAAACATTTAATACAGATTATTATCACTTATACTTTGATTTTGTCTTCATACTACTATCTTTGCATCACTGTATTTAATTACACTCCACATTTCCTTCATGATTCATTGTTGCATAACAAACTAGATAGCCACTTTACGGGCGTGTTGCAGGTTTGCACAATTAACTGAGTCTATTGGACTGGAAATGACGATTTGTATTAACTGAAAAGATCATGTGGCTGAATAGTTTGTGGGTGTTGGTTTATTAGAATGGAAAGTGCCAATTAGAGAAGGAGAAAACAAAGACAAACTCATTATGTTTTAAAAAGAAGTACCTATGACTTCCTGGAAACATTAAAGTTTATCTGGGATAGGATTCCCAGTTGCTAAATTACAAAGAAAATTATTCTTCCTGTGTTCACAAGCACGTAGGAACAGCAAAGGAGGAAGTGCAGGCGACGGAGGGAGAACAAAACACGTAGCAATCCAAGAACAGGACGAGAGAGGAGTTTCCACGCCAAGGCCAACACCACCTCCACCGCTGCCGCCAGCCCCCAGCCCAGCAAAGCCTGGGTCAGTGGCACCAGCTGCGGTAGGCTGTACAGACTCACCGGGGACCGGCTGCTCTGCCCTCGGTGCATAAAGACACTCAGCAGATCCCAGGAGGAAGAGAAGCGCGTCCACAAAGAAATGCCAGCTCCCAAACCTGCAGTGACCCTGCAGAGGAAGGAAGAGAGTGTGGTCTCAAGATGACAGCAACTTCTGGACTCGTGGATGCTGAGTTTTGGCCGTGCAGGTGCAGCCTCATCACTCTGACCTCTCTGCACTGTTCTCCCTCCAGAGCTACTTCCAGCCACACAACAGGAATAATTTTTTCCTTCCCATATTTTAAGCTCAACAGCAAATTCAAGTTGACCATACTTTACTCTTCACATCTGCTTTCAACAGCTCCATCTCATGACCACAGACCTACACTAAAAATGTAAAACTGAAATGCCTCTGAACTGACTAAAAGTTGAATATGGTATTCACTCTATTTTGATTAACAATTAGAAGGTGATGCTTATGACAGAACAAACACCATATAACTTAGTTGAAACCAAAGATGTGCTAAGAACTCGAGCTATTTAGTTGCTCAAAAAACCTCCATCATCATTCAGATTCAACCCTCAAATCAAGTGTGAAATATTTCCCATTAATTTCCTGCAATGTACTTAAAAACAATAAGTTACATAAATGAATTCTCTTGTAAATTTCTTAAATTTGAAAACAAAAAGGAATTCAATTCAGAGTTTGAAAAAGTGCTTAATGTATTTCAATGTGGTATATTAAAGGAGGACAAAGTATTTTTTAGTTTTCTTTTTTTATTGGAGGGGGAGGAGTGAGGAAACACACAGAATCAGGTTATTCCCTTAATTTGTATTTTTATTATTCTATCCGTGTTTATTTGAGGTCTGAAGGAACTGAACAGAAGACCAAGACCCTCAAAAGCTCATGTTTCTCACTCCTAAAAGCAGATTATTATTCCTACAGCATTAATAAATTCTGGTTCACTTTGGAATCCCTTCCCCCCGACTTCCCATTAGAGCCAATACACAGAAAATATCAAATGCACGTCATGTGGAAATGCTCTCATAAGAATGTAAGTAATCAAGTAGCTTGCTTATTTTAATGCAATTATGCACAAAGGTCCTGTCTGTCAGGATTTTTAAGTGCCAGTCAATATTCCCAGCTTTGCTTTTCCCGCCAACTTGCACTGGCAATAGCTGGAAATTCCAACAGCTGCCCTAAGGCTTAGAAGTACTAACTAAGCACAGGAGTTCACTCTGCAGTATTTCTTGATGCCTTGAAATAAGAACTGTGTGGGTGCTGGTAGCAAGTGCAAGAGGAATCTTATTGTCTGTCCAAATACATCAGGCTGGTGAATGAAGTTAGTAAATCAAACACTAAGAAAAAAAGGAGGAGACAAGTTGGGAAGTAAAAAGAGATTGTGAAATGTTGTACAAAAAGGTTGAGAATTTCTGTGATCACACAAGCTTCTCCTCCCTTCTTCTTACCTGCTTGCAGCCAATGCTGCTATGCACAAGCACAGTTAAGACCTCTGCTGTACAAAGGCATGCATATATATGCACACATTCCTATGACATACATGTTTAAGAGTGAAAAGCTATTCTCATGCCTCAATTTTTGAGATGCCCAATGCTTTGAGGCAACCTGATCTTAAAGGCATGACCTTATTTTTTTTTCTCTAAACCTCACACAGGTTTAGATCACACATCTATAATCTTAACTAGAAACACCAGCATTCAAAAATACTTCCAAATAAGTATTTTAAATATCAGCTATTTAATTCCACATGTAGACATAAGTAAAAGATAAATTTCAGAGATGCTGGTTAATCTTTTTTCCAGCCAAATCATTAGGTCCTGTAATGCTCGGCTTCTCAGAAAAATTAGTGTTTTATTAGAAGGCACAAAGATGCGCTCAGGTAAGTAAGCATTAGGCTCTGGAATTAAAGATATCATTCATAAATACACATTAAAAACATATGTCAGATTTTGACAAAAAAAAAAAAAGAGAAGCAAGTTCAGCAGCACAATCTCACTTTGTTGGGGATGTCTGTAGCAACAGATCAGCAGTGCAACTACAAGCACCCATCTCAAAATATAAATGCTTGGCAGATTGTTGTGTCCCCTTCCACACGCCCTATATAGGCAGAAACTCAAATAAGAATAAAATTAGCTTTATAGTATTTGGGAATCAAATTACCAATCTATTAATTTCTACAATGATACACTTAGAACTGTTTCCAAGTACCGCTTCTATATATAAATATATATATAGCTTTCCAACTGAAATTACTGGTTCAGAATGAGAACCAGCTGAGCTTTACCCCCACTGTCCTTCCTGCTCAATCTGCTCTTATCTTCCTGGCTCACCAAAGCCACACACTATTCCACCTGCAGATCTTGTAAGATCTGTGAAATCTCCTTCCCTTTCAGAGGTTTCACAAATACGCACCCAGTACACAAGGCATCCCAAGCTTCCCTGGGTTATGCAATTAATCGCACGCTACACTTCTAGGCTGTCTGTTTTGCTTTCTGTTTATTTTGTAGAGCTCTATAATAATACTCTATAAATAAACAATTTTATCAAAAGAATAGACTATGGCATTTTCTTTTAATAGGTAAAAAGGATAGAACAAGCCACAGGAAAAGGCATAAAGAAGACAAAGAGCTGACTGCTACCTTTCCTTCCAATCTCAGTGAAGCCTACTGCCGAATTATGACTGTGAAAGACTGACAACTTCTAGGCTTGCCAATACAAAATACCTAACAGCTATAGCTGTTGACAATATTTAGTTATTTTTCAATAATTCCTCTTGGGTCTTGACAAACAAGGGTCTGGCCACAGCAACACACGCATCTCATGCTGGGCAATGCAACGTGGTGTGCCTGGAGATCGACTCAGCGGATGTATGGCCTCAGCAGCATGTGCTGCGAGTGCACCAGATCCCCCGGGACCGGCCCCTTCCACAGACAGCCTGCTGGATCTTATTTATGTCCCTTACCTCAGTGTCTTTGATAGAGTAATTAATAAACTTTACCTCGTGCAAGGACCAGTTCAGAGGCCAAACCAGTTGAGATCCCTTGGAGTAAAGAGACATAAATCCTTCCCTAGTAGGGATAAGAAACACAACACACACCCTAATGCAAGCTCACACTGGCTGTTTATCAGAGCCGACACACAAGGTAAGGTGTAACTGCTGAAGCTGAGCACTATTAATGCATCTTCTAGTTCTTTTGAAGAACAGCCACTGCAGACACCTCTACCTGCAAAATACTGTGTGAATGCATCCTACCGTTCTCAGGTCATTTAGCTTTGCCACGAAAATGACATCTACCTACCTAGTGAGATGACCATGGCAGAAAAAGCACCCTGGAAAAGAAATAGCATAATAGACAAAGGTAGCAGAATACAGCATGTTCTTGAGAAAGATGAAAAGGAACTTCAGTGATGCTGCAGACCCTCACACTGCATGTGGGTAGATTCCAGGAACTTTCCCCAAACTGTCATTATGCAGAACACTAAACTTGTGTGAAACACTGTGCCTAAAGGGCATAAAAACACAGCTGCGCCAGCCAACTGAGAGCAAGCCCTCTGGCTCTGTAAGGAAGGAGATGGGCAGTTAGACTGGGATTTGAGTCAGCTCCTCTCTCAACATTGCCCTAAAAGCATCCAGTCTAACAGGGGTTAAGTGAGCTCCAGGTATTTGACCTGACTGGAGCTCAGCTTCCTCACTACCAGTTTACACGCCTGAGAGCAGGAACAGAGCTCAGCCTAGAGCAGTGTATAACAGTGTCCCTTACAGCAGCAGGATGGATGTAACATTTCTGCAAGGCATTCAAATATTACAGAACGGATGGTAAAAAACAGATGTAGCTGTGGCCATTTCTGGGAAACACAAGTGTGAACAACCAGCTATTCTTAAGTTATCAAGTTCCATTCTGGTCTAAGCTGCTACTGAATCTGTGTCAATCTTTGTGTTCTTTTTTGATCTCTTCCCTCACTTAGTTTATGCTTATGTACTGAAAAAGTCTGAGCACATGATTACCCCATCCAGGCAACATGCCTTTGAAATGGCTTTTTAATCTAGACTCTCCACTCCCTGACAGACTGACTTTTACAGTATGTCTGTATTTGCTGTCTAGACACTAGAATATGCTAACCTCTAATTTAGCCTTTCCTTTACTGACCCATGAGTTTCCTCCCTCCTGTGGGTCTTCTAGCTAAACTGGAAATGCAACACACTCATTCTGCCCTATACCTGCCTGGTATAACTGCATTCATAGAAATCTGACCAGTGAAGTAAGTACATTTTTCATATTCACAGCAACAATGATGAATCCTTACACTGAAAAAGTTTTGTAGTGCTCTCCTAATCCTGTTCTTTTCTTTGCTGTCTCCAAACTCAACAGCACAGTCCTTTCCTGGAAGGATTCAGGAAACACCCGCAGAGACACAAACCTGAATCTGAACCTTGTAAACAGAATGACATCATTGTGTACCCAGTTATGTAATCAGAAAACAATGGAAGAGTCTGATGGACATATGAAAGGGAGAACAAAATACAGATATATCCTAACAGCAGCCATACTGCCTCAAATCCAAGGTCTGCCTAACCCAATATTGCCCTAGCACGGGAAAAAAAGGAAACAAGATGTTTAGGGCAGTCGGCATCGTCCTCTCCCAGTTTCCAGCAGTCTGATACAACAGAGTTTCTCTACAACCTTAGTGGATTTTTCTTTCATCAGCTGCTCCGTGCCTAGTTTTTGAAGCCATGTAGAATGCGCATTCAGACAGATGTAATCAAGGTACACAGATGAGAGCTCACAAAAGCCACGCTGTGCTTCCACTTTAGATAGTATGTTTGCATCACAAACCACTTCCACATGCCTGAAGCATAAAAGATTGGCTATCTGTGTCTGCTTCTACAGATGACTTAAGAGGCAATTTAGCATTATCCAATTGCTTTAAAGTCTTGTATAGGATGAATTTGCACAAAGCCTAAGTAATGGCCCCTGTACAGGCTGAATTTCAGCATCAGGTCTGCACGGTAGTATATTGTTACCCTTGCAATGCAAGAGTCTGCACTGCTAATCTATGGATACACCTTATGCTCAAAATCATTCTCTGCCCCTTCCTTGCACACCTACCCACCTCTCTCTATCCCACAGCAAGTACTACAGTACACCATGCAACATCGCCCATGCAGTAAGAACAGAAAAAGTTTAACTGCTTGTAATTTGGGCAGTATGATTTCCTCACTCATGTACCAGCATCAATTTACCATTGTTGCACCACAGTCTCTGGATTGCTGTCAGGTCAGTGATACTACAGTCATTCAGATGCATCCAATATGTATTGGGTTTTTTCCCCTTGAATTAACAGATGCTGAACTTGATTTCCCTCACTTCAGGGTGACAGATTTTCAAAACTTAGGTAACTAAGAACTGTATTATCTGTGTGTTTTGTTTACATTGTCATAACGCATGCATCACTGGAGTAAGAGAGTACCACACAGACTCCTTAACTTCAACATTCATAAGTATATCCACTCTGTCAGACTACCAGAAAACAGACCAGAAGATAAGGACCTGAATAAGACCTATATAACGAAACTACACAACAATCACACACAGTTCAACTTCTACTGTGCACATCTTGATTCTGCTTGAGGTAAACACTGTGATTTTTAAGAAAGAGATAAGAGGGACATGACAACTCATTCATTTTGGAAGTCAGTATCCAAGCCAAGACCAATGGGTTGAATTTTAATCTATCAAATAATGATAGAATTCAGGACTTCTCATGGTGGAAAGATTTATCCACAGACCATCTTCTGCACTGCTTTTTGCTAGGTTTGCTTTTCCAAAGCAATTCCTTACAAAAGGGTTCATAAAAGCTACATCTGAAATAACTCAAGTGGTAAATGGTCTCAGCTCTGTAGAAATGTATCTACACCACCCTCATTCACATAACTAGTCATGCAAAAACTAGCACCACAGCATTCAACTTGCACTTTGTTTACTTCTCTTTAGAAAAGCTTTTCCTCTCTGATGACTTACCACAATTACCTTCTCTAGTCATTAACAAGGCAGAAAGGAAGAGTGTCTAAGCTACTCATTCCCTTCCAGGTAACCAGACCAGAGGCACGCTTACCAGAAAACATGGGAAAAAAACCCCCAAGCTTCCTGCTCAAGAGCAGCTGCCACAAATAAGTAGGATTAAGCAATAATACAGCAGCAGCTACTGTAAAACAAAGTTACTGTTTATAGAAGTTGCCTTGCCAATCATGAGGATCTATAGAATGACCATACAAGAGCTACAGCTGACATTCTATATGAAAAAAATATGTATCATAATAGATATGTATTAGTTAGTCTTCCGGTATGAAATTTTACTTTCATAATTTTCTAGCTTCCTTAAGAGATTTTGCCTTTCTTCAGCTGCTGCTTACATTTCTGCCTTTCTCCTCTCAAAACAAACAGAAACAGCAATCAAAAATTTCAAGTGTTGAAAACAGAGAATATCAAGGGAACCGAGGTAATTTAAAAGGCATACACTGCAAAGCAAGCTAGAAATAGGACAGCTCTGATCAAAGGATATCCAGTAGCACAGGGATTCCCTCTGCAAAGGTAATCCTTGAATGAAAGGGAATATCATTAATGAAAGTCCACAATAGTCTTTTTTCACAGAATTCAGACATTTCATTTATTAAATACAGACAAGTCTGCTATTCATCTCCAAAATAGGGTACAAAAGAGGTTTAAAGCATCTTGTAATACTACCTGAGCTGGTTTTTTTTTTTAGCAGACTTGTTATTAACTACTATTAACCAACCAGGATGCCCAAGATTACTTAGGAGTTAGTCTTTGAGGCAATTAGCAAATTGCAAAAAGTGGTTTACACATGCCTACAGAACTGTGAGGTGGTTTAAGAGTCTTGAAATAAATTAATATTGCAAAGAAGGGAGAAAAACAAGAATGTAACTGTTGGTACAGAATTCAATTTCCTCTGCGCAGGAGTCAGCACAGAAGTTATTACAAGTGACACCATTACTAAGCATTTTTATTCAGTAAAACAATCAGAAATTTAAGGCAGTGGGGTTTTAGTGAACAAAGGCCACAAAGTCAATTAAAAGTAAGAGACAAATTCCATACCATTATATGCATGTGAACTAAGTCCTAAATTATCTAACAGAGTAAAACCAAGCCTGCTGATGGAAGTACATAGGCCACAGGGTAAGAGCTGCACGGAAAGCCAGAATGACCTTCGCCTGGACCAAAGATTCTCAGGCACGAACGAGTTAAAAAGCCAAACATCTCTTAACCCTCATGTTCCACCACAGAGGCACTGCAGGAGTTTGTCCTACTAAAGTAATGTCAACACTCTGAAACAGATTTTAAAAAAAACCTTATCCTATGTATCCACTCATAACATTTAGGACTATTCGTGCCATGAGTAAGCGTGTACATAAACCGGATTTATTTATTATTTTTTTAAAAAAGACTACTTTCTCCTCAACACATATATGCAACCAGGACAATTTAAACTTCAAACAACTCGTGTTGCACGCGCAGTTAACCCATAGAAACAATTAATCACAGTGTTCAAGTGAAGAGCAACAGAAGTACAGCAAAACATTTGGAAGAAGTCTTTGAGCACGTTCACTACATGGCACCATCAGTCGTTGCTCACCTCTCTAAACGTGTGTCTCAGACAAAACGCAGTGCAGCCTCCCTGTTAACAGTGGGCCCTAATTCATAAAAACCACAAAATCTCACTTGTCTATTCTCCTCCTTTAACAGCTTCCACTCTTCTACTTTTTTTTTTTCCCCACTTTCTCTCATCTCCATAACACGCCCAGCCAACTTTAGAGGACTTCATCATTTCTCCCATCCAAGGGGGAAAAAAAAAAAGCCAAAAATCTCTTCTAGTTTATTTTCCTTCCATTTTTTCTCACATCACCATCATTGTAGAACAACACAGCAGTGCTTATGATGCAAACATGCAGTAGGAAAGCATACTGCTCCTAAGAAAAACAGCAGATGAGGGACTTTCACCAGAGGTTAACAGAAACACCACAAGAAAAAGCAGAAGTTAACTACAAATATGGACCACACGATGCAATGAAATCAAGCATTCTTCCTTCCTCGCAATATTAATAACTATTCCAGTTCAAAGAGTTTAGTGGACACATTTTATTTGTTGCTATTTTTAGCAGCTCTCACTACTGGGAGTTTGAGAGTCCCACATTGACAGTTCTTTGTCCAACAAAGAAATCATTGCACTGTACAGCAAAACTGATCAAAAACCAAGTTCACATTGTTTATGCTGTAATCATAGAATCATAGAACGGTTTGGGTTGGAAGGGGCCTTAAAGATCATCCAGTTCCAACCCCCCTGCCAGCAGCAGGGACACCTTCCACTAGACCAGGTTGCTCAAAGCCTCATCCAGCCTGGCTGAGAACACTTCCAGGGAGGAGCAGCCACAGCTTCTCTGGCCAACCTGTTCCAGTGTCTGACCACCCTCACAGTGTAATAAACAGCATCGCCTGTGAACACTCACAGAAGAGTCTTTACACAGCAGCCTTCACTAAGAATCCCACTGCTCCAACCACTGCATTTTACCATCACAAGCGCTAACTCTGAACACCAAATACACTGTCACATCTGAGATAACCCACAAACGATTACTCCAAATGCCCAATAAATCATTACACATTAAGATGGATTTATTTCAACACAAAGTTCAGGAAAACGAAGGTGCACAGCAGCAATTCCTACAACAGCGAAAGCGCTGGGTGGTTTTTTTCCTTCCGGCCATTCTGAAGGACAAGCGCTGCCTGTGGCTGTAGGACAGGCGGACACCGAACCACGGAGCAAGGCC
>NW_010296642.1:30410-32587 GCF_000700745.2 Antrostomus carolinensis | reverse complement strand
GTTGCAGCTTCAGTGGACAGTTAGAAAAACCTTGATGGAATTAAATGTGAAAATGAACACGGCAATCAGTGTTGTCACCGTATATGTGCATTCAATGCATTTTCTTTTTGTAGAGAGACAACAGGTTACCTCCTAGTAGAAGTGACAGTAAGTAAAGTGAGAAGTTGTGTTAGTATGCAAGAAAAATTGAGCCAATTTTAATAGCTCACCACCAACAACACGAGGAGGGACACTCTACTCATCTGAGTTCTTCCTCATAACTCCCATTGCTACCCTTGGCACAGTAGAGATGCTTACTGCTCCTGGCACTCGTTGACCCTTCAGCTCACTAATCCAGCAAAAGCAACAGCCCAGTGGGGGAGAGAGGGTTTTCCAGCAGGGAGGAGATGGTTTTCCATGGGGTTAGTGGGCTAAACTGACTCGTTGAAGGGCCAGGTGAGTACCAGGGCTGACACAGGGAAAGATGCAGGGAGACAGAGGAGCCTTGAAAGAAAGCAGAGGAATGAGATCTCCCCCTTTTGGTGAGCTCTGAGATAGGCTTTGCTGCCTGTTAAAACACTTGGAAGGCAACTGAGACTTTTGATACAAAGAAAGGTGTAAAAGATATTTCAGGATGGTAGCAATAGGTACATTAGGTAAATACTTGCAGTAGCATATCAATGGTCAGAAAGGTGGTGTTTAAACTGGCTTCATTAAGTTTCAGTGCAAGCAGTTTAATTAAACTGGAGTTTATCACACATTTAGAAACAGTGATTTCAGCTCTTTGCAGGCTAGCAAAGCCTCATTTAAGCTCTCTTCATATTTACAAGCTTTTCTTTAGCTGTAATTTGCTATAAAAATAACTTTAAAATTAATTCTTCTGTGCTGAAGCTTAGTTTTCTGCAAGAGGTGGTTTCTGTGTAAATGCCATGAAATAAAGCAAATCCTCAGCTGTGATTCCAGCTCTGGCAGTCACTGTTCACGGGATGGTGGGTCCCAGGAGTTGGGAGCAGCTGTATCAGTTTGTCAGAGTCAAAATCAGGTCTCTTCTGGATGCCTGGTTGTCCTGTTCTGAGATACACTGTGACTCTGGCCTCCAGCCAGTCTCTGTGTAACGGTTTGGGTGTACCTTGCAAAACAGCAGATCTGGATTTTGGAAAAAAAATATAATTAAATGAATATAAAATTGTATTTAAGTCCTATAGTGTGTCTTATAAAAAATTGTTTGTTTATCCTCCCAGTACTTTCCTGGAGGCTAATGCTGATGTCTCCCTTTTTACATATGGGGAAACTGAAGCATGGAAAGCTTAAATGTCTTACCCTAAGTCAGCCAGAAAGTCGAGAATACTCCATCACTTTCTAATACCTATTATAAGCTTTTTGATTATTTGGGGAAGTGAAGTGTATAGGTGAAAATACAAATATTGTTTAGATTGTTTTAAAATGTGCCTGCCCACAGCTTTTGAAACTAATGTGGTTTTTATTTATATGCTTCTAGATTTTTATCAAGACAAAGCTAACAAATACTTAGTATTGGTTTCAGTCACTGAAGCACATAATCTGTCTTAATTTGAAACACTGTTCAGAGAATGCTTTTGTGCTACATAACAGAGCAACATATTTCCAATAACAGAGTTATGTTGGAAATCTGTTGTTATTATGTTTATTATTATGTTTATTATTATGTTTATTATTATGTTTATTATTATGTTTATTATTATGTTTATTATGTTTATTATTGTGTTTATTATTATGTTTATTATTATGTTTATTATTATTATTATGTTGTTGTTGTTATTAACATTATTATTAAATTATGTTGCTAATCAATTTTTCTATTCAATATCTGTAGGCAAAATCCTTGTCAGCAGTGAAATGGGGATCAGTCGCTCAGCTGTGCTGGTGGCTGCTTACCTGATGATCTACCACCACATGACCATTCTGGAGGCTCTGATGACGCTGAGAAAGAAGCGTGCCATTTACCCCAATGATGGCTTTCTGAAACAGCTAAGGGAGCTCAATGAGCAGCTGTTGGAGGAACGAGAATTGGAGCATACTGGAGATGAAGAAGTCACTCCTAGTCAAAGTCCTGTTGTCCATGCAGGGACTTCTTCCCGGCTGTCTGGAGGTGGGGACTCAGAAAGCATCATGGGAGCCAAAGCCCACTCCATCACAGTAGAAGAAGAAGAAGACACCAG
>NW_010296642.1:29985-30351 GCF_000700745.2 Antrostomus carolinensis | reverse complement strand
AAACTAGCTGGGTTTCCAAACACTCCACCCTCATCAGTGAGGAGGAAGAGGAACAATTATATGAGGAATGGAGGAAGAAACAAGGCTTACATGCAAAGGAACCAGGAGTTAACCATGGGAGAAGAGCATCTTCAAAGCTTCTGGATCAGGAAGGGGAACAATCTGAGGAGGATGTGGAACAGAGGGTCCATGACTGGCAGTGCAGAAATGAGAAATACCAAATGGAGGGTCCACCCAGGGAGGAGGATGGAGATTCCAACATGGGAGGAAGACCTTACGCATCAGGTGAATTCAATGATGTTGAGAGCGTGAGCAGTTTTGAGATCCGAACCATAAAGCAACAGCTGGAAGCCAGTAGTTTCAGCA
>NW_010296642.1:12647-29954 GCF_000700745.2 Antrostomus carolinensis | reverse complement strand
GGGACATGTGGAACCAGAGGCTTGTGGAGATTGAGAAGGAAGCTGCTCAGAGGTATCGCTCTAAGAATAAAAATAGTGGGGAGAGACAATCCCCAGGAACAGAAAGAGAGGAGAGGGATGTGGATGAGGAGAGTGTGTTTTCAGACAGTAGCTCCTTTTACAATTTTTGCCAAAAGAACAAAGACAAGTTGACTCCTCTGGAAAGGTGGAAGATCAAGAGGATCCAGTTTGGCTTTCACAAGAAGGATTTAGAATCATCATCTTCTGCACCATCTCAAGCAGAAGATGGCAGCCAGGCAGATGGGGAGGGGACAGAAGGGAAGAGTTTGTCAGATATTAACCTGAGTGCTTACCAGGCTTGGAAAATGAAGCGGCAGAAGAAGGTGGGCAGTGAAAGCAAGGAGGAATTTGTGGAGTTTGCCAAAAGTGAGGATTCTGCTTCAGCCAAAAAGAAGCAGAGGCGTGTAGAGCTCCTTGAACGTTCAAAGAAAATTTTAGAGGAAAGCCAGTCCATGTGCAGCTGGGAGACAGACAGTATGATGAGTGGGAGTATCCCACTGTCAGCTTTCTGGCCATCAGCGCCTTCTGCAAGTGGTGCGGAGGATGCAGCTTCTGCAATGAGCATGCAGACAAATCATTCATCTTTATCACAGACCAGGAGCAGCACAGGGGCAGTGCAGCCTCAGATGCCGAGTCTACCCCTTCCCAATCTCCCAGTTGGCCCAGGGGACACAATATCCATGGCAAGCATTCAGAACTGGATCGCTAACGTGGTCAGTGAAACCATTGCTCAAAAGCAAAATGAGATCATGATGCTGTCCCGTCCGTCGTCTGCAATGGCCTCCAGCGTAATGTCAGGAGACCTTGGCAGGCGTGCAGAGGATGATAAGGTTTCTCTTCTCAGTGCTCAGAGTGGCTCATCTCTTGCTACCTCTCAGCTTCACCAACAGGACATGCACAGGGCTGAGTCTCAGTCTGTCCTGTCTTGCAATACCTCAGGGAGTGCAAGGACAGAAGGGGCTAATTCAAACATGAAGACAACACAGACAAGCAAGCCACTGTACAGCCTCTTTGCTGATGATGTTGACCTAAAGAAAATCAGGAGGAAGGAGAAGGAGATGCAAATGGAATTGAGAGAGAAAATGACAGATTATCAAGTTGAAAAGGTGATCAGAGACAATAAACGCAGCACTTTATTTAAAAAAAAGATGACCAAAGGAGAGGAAAATGAAATAGAAGATGACAGAGAGAGTACAACAAACAGCCACAGGAGACCCTTGCAAGGAGATCTTGACAGAACTGATGCAGTCTTTGATCTGTCCAGTCAACCTGCAAACACAGGTGCACCAAAGTCAGAGACAGAGACTGATATCACCAAGTGGCTCAGTGGCCTGAAAGCAGAAAGAGAACCACCATCGTATTATGATCAAAGTGAGAGGTCTAGGGAGAAATATAGCAGATCATCCAAAGTTAGAGAGATGGATTCTGAAACATCCAGCTACAGATTCTCCAGATCCCAAAGAGAAGAGCTAGACAGCTGTTCTTCCTACCAGTCAAAAGGAGATTCGCTGAGAACCATGTCAAGATTTTCCTCTGCTTCTGCAAAAGAGGACAAAACGATGTACAAGTTCACAAGGTCAAGGGTCAGTGAGACAACAAGTTCCAGAGAAAAGAGCCCAGAGCTGCATGTTTTCAGCCAAACACCTGAGCCTTCCTTTGACTCTGAATCCCCTGAACCATCTACACAGAGTCGAGTTAGATCTCATCACGTGGAGGCATGTGAAGAGGAGGCCAGGTCAGACACCTCAGAATTTGGAGCTAAGAGAAAGTTCACCCAGAGCTTTTCCAAATCTGAAGAGGATGGAAAGAAGGAAGCAAAAGTGGAACAAAGCGAAGAAAGATTTGCATCGAGACAGTTCTCTCAGTACAGGCGAAGCACGCGTAAGGAAGAGGAAGAGGAGATGGATGATGATGCCATTATCGCTGCTTGGAGAAGCCGACTAGAAGAAACTACGGCAAAGCTCCGGCGGAGAAGAGAAGAGTGACCAAGATCAGATTATAGGAACACAAGCAGAGCCACAGAGTCCCTGAATCACCCATCATTATATTTCTGATAATCCTTTGTGGTTTGTAGGGCATTTCCTGCAGATACTTCTCTTCTTAATCAAAAGCGATAAAGGGAAGAGGTCAAGTTTTGGAAGTGTTTGTGGTTTGTCAGAAAGAAGATGCTAGTATTAAATGATCAATGTAGGTAGGAACACAATGTTAGAAGCCATTAGGAGCCAGATGATGTTTCAGCAGCAAAAGCAAGTAATGGTGGCACCTCAATTCAAAAGACCAATCGCATCCCATTTTGGTTATTTCAATTTCCTAGTCTCATTAAAGACTGGACATATTTTTTTTCTAGGATCTTTTTGATCATAAGTGGAAGAAGCCAACAGCCTTTTTCTAGGAACTTGAAGAATGTTCCTCTCTTAATCAGTTTTTACTTTATACCACTGAGAAGATATTGCCAGGTAGGCTCCATTTTCTGCACCAGTCTTATGAATGTCTACAGAAATAAGACAGTTCAGGGGAATACATGTACCGTGTTACTTCTCTAAGTAGCTGAAGCAAAGTGAAATACTAGAAAAAAAGATGATGTCTCCTTCTTTTTAGAAGTTCAGTGCAGTAATGAATGTATTCCTGTGGTACCATTGTTTTCTGTTAGATGGAGTCATCTCTGCTCCAGTATGGTTGGATCCTGCTTTGGGCAACAAAGGAAAAAATGCAGTAATATTAACAGCCATCTAATAATTATGTTCTGATGTAGTTACAGAGATGGAGTTAGGGTTAGGGTTAGTGTTAGGTTAGGCTGGGTTTCTGAAGCACTGACTTCAGTTTGTTTTATGGGTGCAGCTCAGCTAAATCGATTCTTTTATGTCCATGGTCAGATTGTCATGTGTTAATTTTTGACATGATTGCCTTAAAAGAGTGATACACAAACTGACCTCATAATAAAACGATGTGTAACTAAAGCATTGGTGTAAGGCACCGTGCTCCTAAGGACAGATTGTGTGTCTGTTGAATGTGATCCTTGGAAGCTCGTTTTTAGGAGATGGCAGGTTTAGTTGGCGTGTTCCAGTCAGCGTGTCATGAGCTACAGAGCCCGGTGTTCAGAGTGAGTGGAAGGAGCACGGTTTCCACCTTAACTGAGTACGGCGAGTTAAGAGCTGGGGGTCTTTCCATGCCCTGCAGACCCTCGTGAGCTTGTGTGACGTGATGTGCTGTGCCTGTCCTCGTGAGCTTGTGTGGCTCATATGATGCTGTGTGTCTTTGAGGCGTCAAAGCACCCAACTCTTTGTCAGCAGCCAACATCCTCCACCTCTCTCGTACAAACACGTAGGCCAGTTTCTCCTGATTTCTGCTCTGGAATTATCTGCTCCCTCTTCCGTACAGACTGTCTTTTGAAACAACACAACCTTCTAGCAGAGCTGAGTATGAAACAACAATGGAGGGATGATGCAGTATTGCTCGCTCACAGGAAGTTTTGTCTTTCTTTTTCTTGTCTTCTCCTCCCTCCCACCGCGATGCTTAGAGCTCACTATTACTATGATGCTAGTACCTCTCCCTATTTTAATCGTGTAATATAGACAGGAAGCTCCACAGGGCAAGGGCCTGGTCTTTGTCCCTGTCTGTATGATGCCACGCACATCAGCAATGCTATCTAAATAATGGTTACTGATAACAAAATGCAGCTGCCAATTTTCCTAAACTTCGAATCATTTCTCTCAACTATAACCCACTGATTAGACATTATCTCTGCTTCTCTGAAGATAAAGATGACTCTTTCTGACAGCCAGGACTAGGGGAAATGAGAGCTACTTATTGTCAGGTGAATGGATTCTCAAAATCAGGTGATTGAACAATAACAGGGGTAGAAAAATAAGAGAAAGAACATATTTTACTTGTGTAGGGGGGGTTTTTTTGAGTAAACTCAGATTACATTTATTTTTAAGTACATAAGGAACATGGTCTTGTTTCAGGCATCCAGAGATGCTGTAAGGCTTATAGCACTTATATAATATATAGCACTATAATATAGAATACAACACATCCCTTATTTCTGCATACTTCTACAAGTTGTATTTTTTTTAAAAGTAGTTGAATTCCAGGCTTTGATCCTCATTCTGAGATTTGATCTTGAATTTCTGCAATGTGTGTCAGAATAGAGATTTTCTTCTTTTCTTTGTCCCTGCTTAAGTTGATCCAACTCTGCATATGCATATTGGGAGCTTGTTTTAATTTCAGTCTAGACAAGGTCTTAAGTTTCGATGGATCCAAGTGTGCGATACCTTCTGGCACCGAGTTCATTCTTTTTATCAAAGGCTGGTTGCCTCTGAAAAACCTTTTTCCTGCTTCCTAAGGCTGGCTGCTGTTCCCAACAGCAGTGTCTCTCCTCTGCAGTACTGTAGGGGGCATCTCACACTGTAAAAGATGAGCCTTATAGGATGTAGTAATTGGTTTCATTTTGCACTGTACGGCACAGCCTTTGTTTGGGTAGCAGTTTTGATTTAAACAGTAATCTAGGGCTTGCTGCACAAAATAAATTATTCAAGACCAAGGGGTAGAATATGATTCTATAACAAGCCTGAGCCAAACCATCCTGATAGCGATTTTTGACCCTTCTGGGAAAGGGTTAAGTGGGTTCTGCTGACTCACTGAGGTAGGTGGCTTATTAGTTCACTTGTGTAAAAGAGAGATAAAAATGGTTTGCTGGGGAGAGGCCATCTAAGATGCTGGCTGAGCGGTCATGAGGGAGAAGCCTTAGAAATAGCTGAACTTTATTTTCTTATTGCTTATATCCTTGTTAATAAAGCCAAACCCCCAAAGCAATAAGGGGGTGGGGATCATTTTGGACTCCATTCAGTGTACGGCCTGCGCTTGAAAGCGAGATGGGAAAGGCTCCAGCTCACAGGTATAAATTACATGAAACAGTGACATAAAGACCTTGCATGGTGAAAATATTAAAGCATTCAGTCATAAGACCAATAACCAGGAGAGACAGAAATGGAGAGGTTGAAGGCAGGCTAGAAAGTCAGGTTTCAAGATGAGATTTTAGAAGGAGATAGGGAATCGGTGAAAGGGGAGAGGTGTGCACAGATTGTTTCAGGTGATCAGAGCTGCAGAGTGGATGGTTTTTCAGCAGTGATACTGGTCTGACACTAGATGAAATGAGTAGGTAAGTGTCCATATTTATCTAGGAAGGATTTTTTCAGCAAAGATGCGCTGGGACTGATATTTTTGCTCAGCCTCAGTTTGCTGCTGTAGGCAGGAGGGATATTTTTTGACATCGTATAGTGGAAGGTGAAAGTGCAAGGAGCATCCATACAGTCAGTTAAGAATATAAACACAGGAACATCAGAAAGGCCATATGGGGTCAGACCAAAGGTCCGTCTGCCTCAATATCCTGTCTCTGACAGAGAACAACTGTGAATACCTAGGGAAGAATATAAGAGCGGTGGTATAAGTGATATTTCCCCAGCATGATCTTCCAGCTTCTAATCATTTGCAACTCAAGGACTTTCTGAGCCAGATGTGATATTTTTGTATTTAATAGCCCTGGATAGATTTTCCTTCTATGGAGTTACAGCCATTATAGCCTTGTACCTGCTAGCCTCTGTGATCTCTGGACAGAAGTCCTACAACTTAACTCTACACTGAATGCTAAATCTGTTCTGAGCCTGCTGCCCACCAGCCTCCTTTGATGCCAAGATAATTTCTAGTTAGTATTTACATGCCCCACGAGATTTTACCCACCTCTTTGTTAAGCCCCATCCTTACTTCTTTGTTTTTCAGCCCGAGTTACTCATTCCTCATATGGAAGCCAGGCTGGATGAGGCTTTGAGCAACCTGGTCTAGTGGAAGGTGTCCCTGCTGATGGCAGGGGGGTTGGAACTGGATGATCTTTAAGGTCCCTTCCAACCCAAACCATTCTATGATTCTATGACTATCCTGACTGTCCTTCTCTGAACCATTTCCAGTTCTGCTATGTCATGTTTGAGGTGAGGGACCAAATTCTCAGACAGTATTTGGGGTGCTGGTGCAGCAGGGGTTTATCCTGTGGCATAATGACCTTCCTTATTCTGTCCCCTCTTCCTTCCCTATTAACTCCTAGCAGTTTGCATGCTTTTTTGGCTGTTTCTGAGCACCTTTCTGACATTTCCATGGAACTGGTTATTATATCCACAAAATCTTGTTGCTGGATGGCAATGGTCAGCTCCGAGATCATCATTTTATCTGTTTTCTCATGTGTAATGCTTTTCATTTATTAGCCTTGAATTTAATCTGCCATCTTCATGCTCAGTCTCATTAAGTCCTGCAGCATTTTTTCCCAGCCAGCCTCTCATTTCTACTACTCTGTTTCCTTACTGTCCTTAAAACAACATAGAAACTCAGGGTATGTGGGAAGCAAAGAAGTTGAGGAGGGATGCAGAAGAGAGAAACTGATTTGATGTTGGTCTAAGTGAAGTAAGAAAGTGATGAAAGTTGGAGAGCTAGGAGATAAGTGTTCAAACGGAGATCTAAAGACAACAGGCTAATTAAGAAGGGGACCTACACTGGATGGAGACAGTAAGATATGTACATAAGCCAAAGAGGCTAATGCTAAATATTAATTTGTTTGGATGTATAAAAATCTGAAGAAAGGTTACAGGGCAGCCTCTGTGGGGTGGAAGGAGATGGTGGGATTTACAGAAATTACAGGTTTGTGAGAAATGTGAAGGGGACTGTGAGAAATGGAAAAGGTGACAGACATTAGTGGGACATAGATGATAAAATGACATCTGTGCTAGACTGGGAATTCAAAGTGGCAGAAGCAAGTTTGGAAGAAAGTGGAAACGTGCCAGAAATAAATTATTTCTTGTGTAACAGCTGCATTCTGTGTGGTGGGACTCATAGGTGTGGGGCCATGGCCCATTTCCCCCGCTCCAGGATTTTCAGGGCAATTTGATTTATTGCTTCCAGCACTAGTTTAGACTGGATAATTTTAAAAGGAGTTTAGCACCATTTCCTTATTTTACAGCTCCTCAAGAAATTCTTATGTATTAGCTGGAGAGATAGGAGAACTATGAGACAAAAACTTCTACCTGGGGATGGTTATGTTGCATTGCCTGCCTTTCCTTAAAGGGTTTAGCTGAAATACATTCAATATTGACAATATAACATGAAAACCCAGTATCTGTGACCTCCCTAAATTTATAGACAATCCAACAGAGATGCAGAAAGCATGTGATGAATATAGTCTAGGGCTTGGAAACAAACACTGCGTGCTCATGTACTCCAGCAAAGTGTTTTTGAGAGCTACCTACCTATTCTCTGGAATGTCACTTGTCCTTTAGAAAAATGAAAGTGGGTTAAATCTCTGGCTGTTCTAATTGTGAAGAAAACTTCCAGAATTGGAACGATGTGTAACAAATAAACAGCTCTCTAGAGAGGTGGGAGCACAGCTCTAAATGGTGTTTGAATTGCCCCCGTCATCTCAGCGAGGCGCCAACTTATTTGCCCAGGAGTAATAATTTAAATGCCAATAAGATTTGTTATATTGTTCTTCATGTAAAAAACGGAGAGAGGTTCAAAGTACATGTATTTAGGTTGTGTATTGCCAACAGCAGCATAACCTGCTTAAATGAACACCCTGGCATTTTGGCTACTCCTAGGAACAGGAATTTTTTGGAAGAAGAATTTTTTGGATGGAAGAATCCTATCCCCTTTTTTTCTCTTTTTTTTTCCTAGATTGCCTTTAGTTCTTTGGTACATTTCAGCGTATTCAGGAGCTGATTTCATGTTGCTTCCATCTATCCCCCTGTTACAACCATTCAGCAGCTTCTGAGCTTGGTGTTTCCCTGTGACTGCTGTTCTCCTGCACACATACACACACAGACACAAAGGGAAAACATTCTTTGTGACTTCCAAAAGCAGGCAGCGATAGGAATTCAGCTCTTCCCAGGACCAACAGGTTAAAGTAACTGTTGGGATGTCTGTGCCAAGCTACCCAGGTGTGGCGATGTGAAAACTGTTTGAGAGAGCATAAGGGACATTCTGTGCTTTGAACCTTCCCCTCTGAATTGCGTTTCAAAGATTTTTATTTGCATGTATCTTAAAAACAGACAAACGTAGTCCTTACACAGGAGTGTCACTGCTTCCACATGAGATTCATACCTGCAGGCAGATTGGTTTGCTTTTAGTGAAGCTATGTATGCCCTGGAAGACACAAATGGGTATAATGGAAAACTAGCTTCATTGTTAACTATGGAGAGAACAATGTCTCTACATAATCAATCAATCAATCACTTCTTTTTTTTACCAGTGCACCCTTCATGCCAACATGCCTGAATGCTTTACGGTCATTAAATTAAATCAAAGAACACACCATAGAATGGACAAGGCCAGATCAATAAATCTTAAAACCTGATTCAAACTTACCAAGGACTCTGCACAAGTAACCATGAAAGGAAGGATGACTGCAGTCAGAAGGGCATGTGTGCGGGCATAAAACTGGACCCAGACATAGGTGATGGTAGTTAAAAGACAGAAACATTTAAAGGAACTGATCGTTTTTATAGTATCACCCAACTACCAACAGCATCTGTCTGGAGCTTAATGTCTTGAGAGCCTTTTTAGACTTCTGAGTGACACTGGAAAATAACCGTGGTGGTGAGCACTGTTTCCAACTGGCCAGAGAGCTGTATGCTTCAGGTCACGTCCTGCCACGAACATACCTAATTTCAGAGATTTGCCTATTTTGATCTCTCCATTTGATTATTGCATGGCACCATATCAAAGAAGGATGCAGCACACACCAGCTGCTATTAAATATTGTGTGACTGGTCTGTCTTCATGGACCATCCCAGCAATTTGATCTTTGCAATGACTCTGTACTGAACTCGGATACAGTCAAAAACCATCTGTTAGTTTGGCAGAACACCTCTCCCTCCTTGCTTCAGAGGAGAGCTTTATAAACCCACCATAGTCTTTCTGAAACTACCAATTAATGGGGAGCTTTGTACATGTTGATCATAGACATTTCCCAGTAGCTGTCATAACCTATGAAGATTCAGTCCCAGAGCAGATAAAATGACCACAGGCCTAACTACATTCAAAACTAAATGCAAACCCCAGTTCTTCAACTTAAACTTCCCTCCTTCAATAACTTTGCGAGGCATGCGCTCCTTAGTCTGTGAACTGGATCAAAAGTATTGCCTAGAGGCAAAGGGTCAGAGGAGATTCCACATATGAAAAGCAGGAGGCCCTCAAAAGGGTGCAGCCTCACTTGCTGAACAGACACCACAAATAGGATGGATAAAAGCCCACATGAGACTCTGGTATGTGAGCAAGGAGAAGCTGACAGTTGCCCCTCAGGAATACAGTATAAAGCTTTCAGTTCTGCACGAGATGTGATCTGAAAGTCTGCTTCCTGGGAGCAATCATACTGTTGCATGGTGCTGCAGTTGCATAATTTAATAGTTGTCATGTTTCATCCCAAGGTGAGTGTTCTTGGTCGTAGGGTACATATAAAATTTGTAAGTTATTAGGGATAAAAGGGTCTATGCAAGGAAAGGTCAGGCATTATCCTCACGACTGGCAGGAGGGGTCTGTATTAAAACAAAAAGTATTTGATTTTCTTTTGAACCTGGGCAGATGATTCAGACCCAACTGCCCTTCATATGCTCTGTCTCTCCCCTTCCCATCTCTTCTCTTTTGAAACAGATTTAAGTCCATCTACTTTTATATTTTCAAACAAAACCCATAAAAGGGCCATAAATATCATGACTCGCTAAAATGAAAGCTGTTTTCTTCTCCTCCCAGGAGACTCCTGCCTGAGAGAGAGACAGAAAGAGTTCACCTCTTTGAAAATTTCCTCCTCTGTTGGAAGTAAAGCTGGTATCTAAGAGTAGTCTTCAAGGCTTTGTTCTTATCATCCTGACCTGGCTTTGTACCGGCTTCTTTCTGTATTGCTTGTGGAAGTGTGAAGGACAGGGCTAGGGGAAGGAGTTTTGGCTATCACTGGCAGAACAAGGGTCATGCTTGGAAAGGGATTTCATTGTGGTTGCAGAAAATGTTATAAACTCAGTGCACCAGCAAAAAGAATGAGGAAACTCATTCCCCTCCTGGATCAGACCAGTGATCCACCCCTTCTGTCTCTGATGTTGGCCAGAACCAGATGCATCTCAGAAGGGATAAAGAAAGCTTAAGTGGGTAATTATGGAATAACCTGCCCGAAGTAAAATTTTCTCCCCTCCTGGCCCAAAGCCCTCCTTCATCTCTTTTTCCTTGGTTAGAGTTTAAGTCTCTGTCCTGAAGCATGACAGCTTCTCTCCCTTCCAAACCGTTTTTCATCCTGGCCTGTCTAATGTATCTGCCCATGACAGTGTTGTGATGGGATGTGTAGGTCTTGTCCATTGAGAGTCTGTGACAGATCATAGCCTCATTGGAAAGAGAAGCAGAGAGATGATGGGAAGGCAAGGGAGGAGAACATCAACTCAGATGAAATATCCATCAGGAAGATGGAAAGAAGAGTGAGTGGCTGAGAAACTAATTGCTGCCTGCTGACCTGGGCTGTGGAGATAGCTTGCAAGTGAGTGTTTTTGCTTTTCAGCCATTTCAGCCTGGAGCACACTGGGAAAGTCAGCTCTTGGTTGGATCTAGTGTTAATCAATATTTCCCCTTATATATATATATATATATTTACTTTTTTTTTTTAATCTGTAGAAGTATGAGAGCAGTCCTGAGAAAACTATTCTGTTCTATTCTGAGGGAGCTTTTTCTTCCACTGAAGTTCACTACTCATTTCTGAAAAGGTATGGGAGTAATCTGGAGCTCCTAGACATTGAACACCGATGAAAATCAGACTATTTTTCTACTGTCTGAAAAGCATTTAGGAGCCCAAAGTCAGATATTCCTGCCTAGATCCTCATCCCGATCTCATAAACAGAGGTGGCTGCTCATATGCTCGAGTATCTGAAAGTGTCGCGGAGGTTCCCAGCTTTTGTGGGTTTGTTTGGTCATTGCCTAGTGCATCAACATTTGTGTGACACAGAACCAGCCACCCCAGTGCAAGGGTTGGAATTGTCCATCAAGGCTCTTGACTTTTTAGGTGTTGTCAGCGTTATCTCCGCTGATAGCACTTTACCATAGAAAATATTAACAAAGTTCCAGGGAATGCGTAGCCTACTTCCTAGATGGATATTTTCCATGGTATGCCAGTTGAATGACAGCTTTCAGTTATTTATCCAGGAGTTCAACAGTTCCTAGGGAGAGGGAAAGAAGACCGACTAGATCTTGGATCATATCCAAGCCTCAGTAATGATTAATTTCACCCAATGTTATCCACAGTTTCCCATATTCCTTTCCCTCAAAAAAAAAAAAACCCCAGTGACCCAGTGTTATCTGAGTGATGGCTGTTGAAATCTCCCCCCATCTCCTGGATGCCACACTGAGGTGTTCAAAGCATCCTGCTGGTGTTGGTTCAGCACAGAGGATTGTTCATTAAGAAAATAATAATTTTACTATTTTACCAGGAGCAGCTGCAGTGAGCAGCTCAGTGACACCGTTCAAGGCTCTGTAATCTACTGTTAGTCGCCACTTGCCATTAGGTTTCTTTACTGGCCATAAAAGAGAATTGTAGGGGAAATGAGACGTGACAATGATTCCCTGATCTTCCCACTCCTTTATCAATTCAGTAACAGGACCAATAGCATCAGAACATCATCTGTATTGTGGAATAATAACTCCCTTGCTATGGAGTCAAGGAGCAGCTGTTTGCAACAGATTAGCAGTCAAAGATGGAGGTAAACTGGGGGGCAAAGAGGTTGGTGTCCCTATTTCCCATTTTCCTCACGAGTCCACCCACGACTGACCCTTCAATACATCCATACCCAATATATTACCTAAAAGTAAGGTCAGCTTGTCTGTCCACTAGACAGAATTAGTTTAGCCCTGACCAGGGAGTGGTTAGTGATTTTCCCATTACCAGAATGGTAGAAACCAGCTGCTTGCTAGGCAAAGTCTGTCCTTTCTGAGTGTCCTTATCTACTGAAGATATTTGGGCCCCTCTGTCAATGAGGAAAGTTGGAAGGTAGGGATCATTAACTGTGTCCATCATAGAATCACAGAATGGTTTGGGTTGGAAGGGACCTTAAAGCTCATCCAGTTCCAACCCCCCTGCCATCAGCAGGGACACCTTCCACTAGACCAGGTTGCTCAAAGCCTCATCCAACCTGGACTTGAACACTTCCAGGGAGGAGCAGCCACAGCTTCTCTGGCCAACCTGGGCCAGTGTCTCACCACCCTCGCAGTGAAGAATTTCTTCCTAATATCTTATCTCAATCTACCCTCTTCCAGTTTAAAGCCATTTCCCCTTGTTCTATCACTACCTGCCCTTATAAAAAGTCCCTCCCCAGCTTTCTTGTAGCCCCTTCAGGTGCTGGAAAGCCGCTATAAGATCTCCCTAGAGCCTTCTCTTCTCCAGGCTGAACAGCCCCAACTCTCTCAGCCAACATCATCTCAGGACTGGGATCCTCAGCAAGTGGGAGTAGCAGCAGCCAGTCAAGCCTCCACCCTAGTTTGCAGCATCCCCACGCTCTAGGTTAGTGCTGACAGATTTGGGTATATCCCTGAGCTCACACCCCTTGCATCCATTCCCTGACTCCCTAGTCATTATCCTTTAAAACCATATGGTGTCATCACCCCCATCTCCTGACATAGCTCCTTGAGGTCCATCATGAGGAGTGGATGAGGGAAACCCAGCCAGCTGCTGCCGAAGGGGAGCTGGCAGCCCGTGGAGCTGACTCAGAGACAGCCCCTTCTCTGAACACATTTTCTATCATCTCTTACACTCAGCACTAGCTGAGAGCATTTCCCAGTTTCCCCTTTTTGCCTTTGCCTTTCACATGGAGACAGGCTGGTTCTTTTACATTTCCTTGCACCGAGGTTCTCTCCTGGTTTTTATCCTGCGGCGCGTGCAGTGGGAAATCTGCTCGCGTTCACTGAAGGACCTCTTGGAAAGTAATACCATTTAAGCCTGCTTTAATGGCTAAAGCTAAAGATTCCAACACCCTCTCAGCTCTCTTTATTACAGGTCAGAAGTGTACAGGCTCATAAATCACCTCCCAGGGATGCGGCTCTGCAGGAGGGGGTTGTCTGGCACCCAGGGCAACGGGTGCTGGTCCTTCTAATTCAGCTGAAATCACTGTTTTCAGCAGGGTGGTTTCCAGGCTGGCTGCCATGGCCCAGGGCCAGGCATTTTCCCCCCCATGGTCAGTGGGATGCATCGTGCCTCCTCAGTGCAAAGCTCAGATCCTCAAGGGACTGGTGATGTTTGTCCCCATGGTATCCAGCAATATTCCCGGACCTAATGCTCACAATGGAGCTTTAGCTGGGGCTGGGTGGTTGGCTCTGGCTGTCCAGATCTGTGTTAGCCAGTCCAGGGGTGGGTTAGCTCGGTATCTCTCCGCGAGAACCCTTAACTCTGGAGCAGTGAAGCCTTGAGTAGGTGATGTGGAGGGAGGTGGGTTCTGTGACCCCATGGGCCTGCTCTGTTGTTCAGTCTTGATGGAAGGTGCCAAGAGGGCAGGAAGGAAGGAATCATCCTCACTGTCACCTGGCCCTGAGGGGAGGGTTTGCAGTCTGCTGCTTTCCAGATAGCCCCATCCCAATCAGCATCATACATGGCACAACAGAATGTAACTGGGCCTACTGCAGTACCTTCCAGGAACCTCCTCCTGTGCTCTTCAGCTTCTGCAATGACCTGGGACTGCAGATTTGACTCAAGCAGTTTACTTTGCATTTCTAATTGCTTACATTTCGCTTCAGAAGTATTCTTTCCCTTTTCCTTTTCCTCTTTTTCCTTTTTCAGCCGTACCTTTTCCCCTTTCAACTCATCAGTTGTATCTGTTGCTGCCCTGTGACAACTGCCGAGTAACCAGCACATAACATCTTTCCCTTTTCCCTTCTTTAACTTACCAAAAACTCACCATTTGGCAAGCTCCTGCCAGATGTGATCAGCTTCTGTGCAGTGGCTCTCGACCCAGGACAAATCCTCCTTGGGGTTTTGCCATCCCTTTGTCTCAGTTTTTTTCTCCCAGTTGTTGCCACTCAGTGTCTAGTTTTTCATGGCTCAGACAATATCTTTACACTCACATCAAGCTGATTGCCTCAACAGGCATGGCAAAGCATCTTGTGCTTGCCAACAGAGCGTGTCCAAGAGAGATCCCACTTCTGACACCAATAAAACGTCACGGTCTGTTTGAATCTCTCAGATTTACAGGAAACCACCAAACAAAAGATGATGGCTGCAGGAGACAACGATTTTCAGGTGAACATGGCTGCAGAACGGCCCTTTAGCTCTTTCTGTCCACTTGTCCTGCCTACCTCGTGCTCTGGCTTTGACCAATGGTGCTGCTCCCAGCAAACATTCATGTTTTCTTCTAATCCCATAACATAGTGCCACTGCCTAGTAGGGATGGGTGATAAGAATATTTCACTGAACTGTTCTTATATGTGCATGGCCACAGCTTGGTCTGATGACAGACACACACTGTAAAATAATCCCTGTGAGGAGAGGCTGAAGGCGCTTGATTTGTTCAGCCTGGAGAAGAGGAGAGTGAGAGGAGATCTCATGGGGGTCTAGAACTTCCTCCCAAGGGGCAGAGGAGGGGCAGGCGCTGATCTCTTCTCTCTGGCCACCAACGAATGCCAGGAGCAGAGGGAATGGCAGGAAGATGTGGCAGGGGAGGGTGAGGTTGGCCATGAGGAAAAGGTTCTTGAGGCAGAGGGTGGTGGAGCACTGGAACAGGCTCCCCAGGGAGGTGCTCATGGCACCAAGCCTGACAAGATGCCAGAAGCATTTGGCCAACATGTGCCCTCAGGGACATGGTCTGAATGTTGGGCTTGTCCTGTGCAGGGACAGGAGTTGGACTGGATGATCCTTGTGGGTCCCTTCCCACTCAACATTCTGTGATTCTATGAATCCTTCACCTCATCATCAAATCTCTTGTCTGTCCACAATTAATTCCCCTTTATAATTCCCTTTTTTTTTGCCATGTTGCCAGCAGTATAGCTATTGCAAGCGTATAGAAATTGTAAATAAGTTGCCTGTTATTTTTCCTAGTCACCTTTCTTCTTGTCTCTCCTTCAGTTATGAATGCTTGGAGAAGAGATCATCCCTGCTTAGTGCTTGGAAATTCCTTAGCTCTGAAGGGGACCTACAGTAAATAAAAAAAATGATGTTAGATTCTATTTTCACTACCAAAAAAGAAAGAAAGAAAAAGAAGGAGCCGTGTTATAACCTGATTTGATGTGATTAGACTGTAAATAGGCCATAAACAGTCAAAGGGAAAATAACCCTCAGTATTCACACCGTTGTGAGACTGTGTAGTGGTAATCACTGGTCTTCCCTGCTGTTCAAAATATTTTCCAAGTGTCCTCGAAACTGCACTGACAGCAGAATGTGGCCCAATTCAAGGACTTTAATGGTACTGCTAAGTAGAAATGACTTTTCTCCTAGAAATTTTCAGTGAAAGAGTCTCTATTTTGCAAAATAAATAAATAAATAAATAGATCATAGCTATTCAGTGCAAAAGCACTAGAAAAAGGCAGAGACCATCAAAAATATTTCTGACAAGTTGGTATCGGGTTTTAAAAAATTTATTCCAATTAAGGAAAAAGTATAAATATTGAATTTCAAAAAGAGGCATTTTCTATCTGAAGATTGCAAAGAATTTTTTCAGTGTTGGTTGTCACAGTTAACAGGGAACAACCTCCACTTTATTCATGGGGAAACAGCAATGGAAATCTGTTTGCCTTCCGCTCATTTTTTCCCTTTTCCCCAAGAATTGTTGCACTTCCCTTGGCACACAGAGAACCTCCATTTTAAAGTGCTGGTTTAGTTTACCTTTAAGACCACAAATCTTTTTTTTCCCCGAGAACATGGCCACCTCTGCCTAGCGTAACGCTACAGAGGAGCTCTGCCTGAGATCCGCTGCTGACCTTGATGCAGGGAGATGCTGTGCTTTCCCTGCCCTTTGCAGAGAGGGGCTCTTTCCTCTGATATCCACGATCAACACTTCCTGATATTTCCCCTTTATGACCTTTTATTTCTCAGCATCTTTTTTAGGCTTAGTAATATCTAAGGATATAGTTATTTATTGTTAACTCCATCAGTATCCAGAGGTCTTAACTAGCACCAGGACCTCATCGCAGTATATATCACACGCAGATATTCTCACCCTAAAACACTTACTTACAAATTAAATGAAGGAAACAGACCCAGGCTGGGAGAAAGAGATTGCATCCATCAGTGTGTCTGAGACCCAGAAACTGAGCCCAGCATCATACATGAATGAACACTGCAGCAGAGGAAGTCTGTGGAAAATTTCAAAAGGTTCACCTCACTAACAAAGTCATTCTCCCTGAGCAATCACTCAGCTCTACGTGGCACAATTAAATACCCAGTGGCCTCCAGAGAGCACGAGCAGGACCCTACACTGGTGATTAAGGTGTTTGCCTGCGAGGGGGTGCGATAGGTTTCGGGCCTTTTTCCAGAGAGTATGCAATGTGAAAGAGTTAAGCGTTCAGCAGTGCAGGTTCTTCCCCTCCCAGGTCACTGTTCCTGACTGCTAATCGACAAAGTTGTGTCACCAACATCGGGAATGAACTTCTTAGCACCAATGCAGTGGTAAGCAGCAGGCGTTCTTTATGACAGTGCCTGATGCATGGGATGAGGGGGGTTTGTTCCACCTGTCCTGCATGCCAACTCAACCCTCTACAAAAGCTTTATACTATCAAAACATGCATATTCATTACTTGTCCCAGAAACTATTAACATATTCATTACATTTCCAGGAACCCATTAATAGATGTAAATGTCCCTTTTCGCATGAGCACTGGTCATCTTGTTGGTCTTCCGGAGTCCTCTGGTGATGGTAGAAACTTTTGTCACTGTGCCCTTTAGTTGAATTTTTCTTCTGCGGTGCCCAGTTCATCTCTTGACCTGTTTACACCACTTCTGTCCCCACAAAACCAGTTTATTCCAACATCACCACCTTATCTACCCTATTGCTAGGACTCAGCGCCTCAACTCTACTACAAACTTGACTGGGCCCAGCAGATATGTGACTACCTTTCAGTGTCACACTGTTGAAGCAGAAGGGTTTGTTCTCTTGGAATGGTATCAGTTGTGCTTCATCTTTCAGGTCCAAAGAATACTTAAATAATTCAAAAGGATACAGTCAGTGTGGGACTCTCTCACTGCAGAATAACCAACAGCAC
>NW_010296642.1:0-12623 GCF_000700745.2 Antrostomus carolinensis | reverse complement strand
CCTGCTGCTTCCTTGGACAGAGATTGAGGTTCTCTTGGTGAGTTAAAGTGCTGTGTCCCATCTTCTGAGGTGTCCTGGACACTGAGCTCTGTGTTGAAAAAAAACCCACTCTCTGCTTTTTGCCACCTGTTGCTTTAATGGGCTGTGTCTTTTCTGTGGATAAGAGCTGGTGTAAGAACCGAAGGTCAAGTTCAGCCCAGGCTAGAAAGAAGTGCTTCATTGTAGTTTCATGTTTGTGACTAATCCAGTATAATTGCAGATGCTTCCAGAAGTGGTGGTCCCATCTCCCTCACCTTACCTTCCCCAGCCTCCAGGCAGCACATTGACATCCCATCGCTTGCATCAGATCCAGCAGTGACCTGAGTATGGGACTTGTCAGATCAACTTGTTGATTTGACAGAAGATTTATCCTTTTTTAGAGCTGAGGGCATGGTGTTAATGACTACCCCGTGGTCACTCAAATTGCTGTCTTCAAGATGAAAGAATCAGCAGTACTCGGTGGGAATCCTCAAATATACTAGGGTAAAACTCCACCTTCAGACTGGAACAGGCCCAGTCCTTGGTGTTTCTTATTTATTTTCTGAAGAGACTCCCCATTCCTCGTGGTGGTGTTGGGACAGTTACATGAGGAAGCCTAAGGGAGAACTGCAGGATCCGTAGGCAGGTGAGTCCCTAAGAGCTAGATATGCTGCACTGAATTTTAGTGCCTAGATGATTTTTTGGATCTGGGTCACACTGTGATGGTGCAGGTGGTTTCAAAGATAAATGCAGGCCACCACATGGATGGGCCATACATTCTGGGCCAAACTGGCAGCTTCACCTGTGTTTTTGTGTTTGAGAAATGATTCATACACAATCAGATTGGTTCTGGCTCCGTGTGGCAGATTGTGCTCGAGCATGCGGCAGCCTTCTAGCCAAAAGCTGGGCTAAATCACCCCCTGCAAGTACAGCTTTCTTCAGCATTTAACACTTTCTTAGCATTTAACAGCAAAACTCAGCAAAGCGGCAGCTTTTATTTTTGCTTTATCCTACTCACTCTCCCAAGGCTCAAAAGATTGCAAATGCCTCTGGAGTATCAAAGCTTCAAATCCAGTGTACACTGGCTGTTATTCCCTTCAGCCCTGAGCACAGCAGTCAGGGAGATGGGATGAATGTTCCCCATCTAGATCATTTCAAGCCCTTGTTTAGTATTAATTCTCTAACATTTTAACCTGATTTTCAGTTTGGAGAGTAGTTGGCTGACAACACAGGGCAATGCAATGCCCTGTGCCTCTGCTGGACTTGTGGATGGTTAAGAGATCATCTTGTCACCTCCCGGTGTTTGCTGGAATGGGAGAGCCATCGTGATTTTAGGAGCAATTAGCCAATTGGAGCAATTGTCAGAAGAACCTGCTCTGAGGGAAATGTCTTGCCAAGATTTATGCAGGCAGTGAGAGGATGAGAAAGATACTGCATGTGGCACATGACCGTGGATGCATGAAGAGCCTTCCTGTTCCCTTATTCCACCACACGGACTGAGTTACACACTCTAAAAACCATGTTCCTTGCATGAAGGAACAGAATAAAACACTGTTTGGCTTAAATCTGTTCCTGCTTGTGAATGTAAATTAAATCTGTTCTCCTTCATATTTCTTTTGTTCTGCTGCTTTTATCTTTGTGGAAATTTTCCTTGGCGACTCCTCGGTCATCAGTCTGGCCCTGACTGGTGAAAATCATAAACTCTTTGAACATCACAAGCTCTAGGAACACGTCCTTGGTGTCTTCCTATCTTGGCTGAGGGCAACGTGGAGTTACAGAACCCCAACCAGAGTGCACTGGCACGTTGGCTTTTCCTGCCCTCTCCTGCACAACGACTTTGGGGAAAGCTGTAAACCTAGACCAGAGGAATTAGAGTTGTAACCTCCACTATTTCAGCCTCTCACTCGGGTTCTTTCCTTGCAGCAGAGACTGACACACCATCAAAGGTGACAGCGCTACGCCAGTTTATTTCACCAGAAGACCTGCCCTTTTCTTTCCTCCCATCTCCCCAGCTCGGCTGCTCCCATTATATGATCCTGTCCTTAATAAAATCTCCATGCTCCATATGCTCCCTCAGCCTCCCTTTGATTAGCGCTCCCGGAGTCTTCCTCGGTGCTGACGTCGGGTGCGTGCACTGCACAGGTCTGTAATCTCCCGACAGCCTTTTTCAGACACTGGCTTTTCATCAGGCGCTCTGTTTTACCAGCACTTCCTTCTCTCACCCAGTGCCTTTGAAGCAAGGCGCCGACAGTGCTGGGGTTCCTTCTCTGCTGCCTTTTTTTGTGTTGCTTCCATACAGGTTCCTAGGACAGAATTTCATAGCTTTTCAGATTATCTGATTTATTTATTTCTCTCTTTTTATTTTGGCTATGTCGTGATCCTAATTTCCTTCAGGATTTCTTCTTCCTCTCCTGGGAAATTTGTCTCTATTTCTGGCGTCTGTCTTTCCTAACCCTTCCCACTTTTTTTTTTTTTGCTTTTTTCCCTTCCAAAGACAGGGGAAAAAGAATCCATTTAATATTTTTCTGTAGTAACGTCTATCTCATCTGTCAATAAATTACCCTTTGCCATCTCTGGGAGACCCCTTTGTCTCCCTTCACTGACCTTATTCTGTACCTTGCCTGTTTTTTTTTAAGGGAGGATGCAATATCCCTGGGCTGTCATTCCATGAAGAACAGCTGTCATTCCTCCCACCCTGTATGCGGATGTGTTTGAGGAGGGAGGGGAAAGGGAGGGGGGAATTAGGGGATGACAGGAAGCTGCCATTGGGAAATATGATGGTCCTGGTCACAGTGGTGAATGTTTTTTTCATTCATGATATTCAGCTACAATTCTTTCTTTCCCCCCCCCCCCCAGGGGTTTTAGATATTTGTTTTCTGATTACCAGAAATCTAACACTCATCCCTCTGAAATATGGATTTAAATACAAGAATATTTAAAGTAAATACATTTTTTAAAAAGTCATTATGGATTAATTTTATACATTTCTAATTTCTTCCCAGTCTGCAACTGTGCTCTCTCACTGTCAGAGCTGCAGTCTGATATTACGGAGTAGGATTCAAGAAGCATATGTGTGGCTAAAAAAACCATATGACTTTTCCATATATATTCAGTGTTACAAACTGAAATGCTCACTGAGAGGGTTAAAGAGCGTGCTACAGTCCTGCATGCAACCAGCCAGCTGTGCAGACCTGCGTGAGGAGGAGACAGACCTGTGAATTCACCAGTTCCTGCCCTGTCCTTACTCCTCCTTGTGCTGTTTGAAGCACTGCAGACTCTCGGGCAAGTCATCACAGAGCTTTCCCTGTGGATCTCGTGGTCCAAGGGCTGCTTTGTGCTGCTCACACACAGCACAGGTACAAGCTTGTGCTCCCCCACACCATCTAATCATAAATTAGTACAGTTTGGAAAAGCAAATTCTGGCTTTGATCAAATTTTATCAATATCTTTAAAAAAGGAAAAGAACTGAAAGAAATCAAATGAAGATGCCCCACCTCTGTAGCGGTTGGTAATTATACATCTTAATGAGTTTATTCTCACAATGTGGATGTGAAATAAGGAAATGCAGTTATTATCTATGGTGTGTATTAGGGACATGCCAAAGTGACATGAAGGTACAAGACACAGCACATGCTGGGCCCCTCATTCTCCAAGTATCTGAGTCAAAAACCTGGTGGAACACACCATGACTCTCGTTTGATCCACTCCTGGAGTTTCCTTTGTTTGGAAACCAGTGACAGGCACCTCACCGTGTGTGTGTCACAGACCAGATCCAGGCAGGGCCAAACCCAGGACATCCCTCTGGATCTATGAGCTGGGAGGTGTTCCAAGGCCCCAGATTAGCCAACACTAGAGAGAGGTGTGAAGAGCTCATGCCAAATCAGAAAGGATGTCTAGGTGTGATGTACGTATCAAACTCATCACTTCCTTGTCCTGTGCTAGCAGGACATCTGAAGAACATCTCTTCTCTTAAAAGTTCTATACTAGTTATTTTACAGCTGCTTTGTGGCTGATGTCTGCTCTGGCCCTTTCTCTCTCATCTGATGGCTCAGACTCACAGCCTCTGTTGCATTTAGCTGCCCTAACTAAAAAAGTAACCCATCTCCATTATTAGAGGGAATAAATTCTTCAGCCACCACAGCAATATAGAATCATAGAATGGTTAGGATTGGAAGGGACCTTAAAGATCATCTAGTTCTAATCCTATGATCTTGAATTTAATCACTCATTTCTGCAGTCCTCAGTGCAGGATATCAGAGTAAATTGCTATCAGTTGCAATCAGATTTACATCAGTGCATCAGGCTATGAGCTGAAGCAGTGGACACCTCTTCTTTGGGTTAACCACCTCCAGCACCTTAGTAATGCAGGTAATCTCTCAAACTTCTGCAGGGTGAATCACTCAGGCTTGGGAACCAGAGCCCTTACTTCCCTGGGATGGAAGATCTTGGTGCTGGAGACAGTCCCATGCCTTCAGGGACTGTGTGCATATGGAAATGGGGTTTTCAAACATGTTCTCCTACTGGTAACACCAGCCCTGCTCCAGCACCAGGAATAATGCTGGGAGTCTGCTGAAACATGGCTCCTGGCTACTGCCATCTTTAAGACCATGCCATGTAATTATTCAGATCTTTTGTAAAAAGACACCTGTGGCAACTGGCAAAGTATCTGCAGAAACTTTACCAGCCTTGAGGCTGAGAAACTGTTAAATAGCCTTAGTAATAGAATATTAAAGCCTTGATGATGAGTGAGCGTGGGTAGGGTAATTGTCTGCTCAGAAAGAGGCACCATTCCTGTAGGTGAATCCTTATCTCCTGGATAAACAAAAACAAACCTGCCCAGTTATTATTGTTCTTCTTCACCTTTTGACTCTTGATTAGATTTACTGCAGATACATCCCTTTGGCAATTAAAGTGGAGCCAACACATTTCTGATGCACTCTAGTGGAATTCTCACCCTTGCTCCACCTCAGACCATCAAGCTCCAAGGTTGTTAATTACCTGTCCTTCTAGCTCCTGTCTGAGATACACCTTTCCAAGTGCTCACTCACTCGCTCTGATCAACAGACCGTTCTGTATCACTTTGAATCTTTATCTTATTTTTAATCCTCAGCACTTGGAGCTGAACCTGATACCTTTGGGAAGAGAGAAACTCATGGTGATAGCTGCCTCACTCGGGCTGCTTCTCCTTTCTATATTTTTCAGTGTTTTCCCAGATGAGGCCCCAGGATTATTGCAAACCAGTCCCAGGAAGAAACGCTGCTCAATTAGGCGAAAAGAAACTGGAAGGGAAAAAAAAAAAGGAGTAGAGCCAGCAAATTGCTTGAGATAACAATCTCCCCCCACCCGTGTGTCTCTGTAACTAAGAGGATTAGCTGAACTTTCTGTGTCACACCAAAACTGACAATAAGCAACAGTGACTTCCCCCCGCTGGCACTTGTACCTTCGCATGTTTCATTTTCTTGCCCATACTACCGCCTTGCCCCTTGCTGATTGTATGACAAACTTGGGGATGAACATGATGGCTCTTTCCTTTCCTTTAAGATTTATGACTCAAAGCCAAACAAAACCCAACTCTAGTTACTACATGCTCTGTTTCCTCCTAACAACAACTCACTTTGAATAGTACAAGCTAACCAAGGAAACGTGGAAATATGGTCTGCTTGATCTCGCCTGATCTGCTGTTTGCAAACAGCAGCCTTGGGTCTGCTCTCCCGGGGAGCGGCTGTAAAGATGTCCCTTGGGAGCAGGACCAAATCTGCAGAATATATACAGCAGAAGTCCCACCAAAATCCAAAGTGACTGTGGCTCCATGTAGATACAGCGCTGCCAGCAAGGAGCTGGGTGTTTATTTCAGGTAAAGATTTCTCATTGTGTGGTAGGAGGACTTCCCAGAGTACTTCTGAAGGGAAAGGGACTTTGGCGAAGGACTCTGTCACTATTTATGGTATCAGCCCCATGTTCCTCTGACAATGGTGTACACATGGTGAAAAGAATATGGCTTGTGGCTGAAGATCTTCAAACATCAATCACAGAATCACAGAATGGTAGGGTAGGGGTTGGAAGGGACCTCAGCAGATCATCCAGTCCAACCCCCCTGACCAGCAGGGTCACCCAGAGCAGGTCACACAGGACGGCATCCAGGTGGGTTTGGAACATCTCCAGAGAAGGAGACTCCACCCCCTCTCTGGGCAGCCTGTCCCAGGGCTCTGGCACCCTTAAAATAAAGAAGTTTTTCCTTAAATTTGTCTGGAACTTCTGGTGTTCCAGTTTGTGCCCATTGCCCCTTGTCCTGTCACTGGGCACCACCGAAAGAGCCCGGCCCCATCCATTTGGCCCCCACATTTCAGATATTCACAGACATTGACCAGATCCCCTCATCTAACCATTCCAGTTTCTGTAGTAAACCAATTCCTTTTGCTGAGCTGTGTAGAACATCACTCGAAAGGAGATGAGCAACTCCTTTCCATGAGCCTGCCACAGAACTTGTACAAAGAGAGGAAGTTTGTTCTCAAAGACAGGACAAAGGAGGAGTATTCTCCCATGGAAACATGTTCCCTCCCTTTCTCCACCCTGAGTTTCCACAGAAGACCATAGATAGCAGAAGGTAGTGGAAATACAAAAGGTGGATGTCTGTGATACCTGAAGGGCTGCACACGGTCACACTGACCGAGTGGCACAGGAAGGAAGGAAGTGGAAAGCAAGAGGAGGCAGGAGGAGCAGAAATAGTTTCATATTGATGTAAAGTAAATACTCACACTTAAAAAAAGGAATGTTGTGATAAAACAGATTGGGATGTGGGACTCAGGTGATCAGCACCAGGGCAGGGATTGAGGGAACTGCTGGCAGAGCAAAATCTGCTAGAAGTAATGGGTTTGGGTCATAAAATGTATGGGACCAGCCAGCTTTTGTAAAGCGTTTGACCGAACCAGGCATCTGTGCTGTGTGCCCTCGCATGGCCATGCAACTCCCTGACCCTAAATCAAATCACTGTGGCGTTTCTGCCCTGTGAAACGCTGCGAGCAGGTGCTCTCCGGCCACATCAGTTCAGCAAAGTAGTGGTTTGGGGGTCCCCGTACAGCTCTATTTGCGATCAAAGCGTACGGTGTGGTGGGGGGAGAAAAACCTCCAGACAGATTTAGACTTTTACTCCAAAAATCTGTTCAGACTGAGGCATTGTAAAAAAAAATGCCTAGTGTTATTGCCATGGGGTAAGGCTGCCTTGTCACTCTATAGCAACCCCTCTGTCACCTGTATGGAGCAGCAGTTTCAGTTCAAAGGGATCCAGGCCCATTCTTTTTTTTTCCCTATTTACATGAAATGGGACTAGAGCGGAGCGTGGCAGCCTTTTAACAGTGCCCCACAGCACTGCAAGAGTTCAGCCTAGAGAGTGAAGGACACCGTGTCCAATTGAAATTACAGAGGAATTTGGGGTAGGCAGAATGTAATTACACAATTGGAATTTAAACTGTGAAATTAAAAGGAAATATTCAAGGATGAAGGGGCAGAGAGAATCCCTAATCTCCAGCCAGGCTAGGCTGTGTGCCAGAAAAGTCCCCTTCTGAAGAGGGAATAAGCAAAGGGCCTGTCCTGGAAGAAAGGGAGGTAGAGGATAAAGACAATGTTTTCTAAAGCACCCTAACTCCAGCTGTGTGGGGTTTTTTCATAGGCTATGTCTACTCTACAGAAAACCTTGCGGTTGCTAAAAGGTATCAGATGTGTCCCTCTTGGCCCCCTCTTCACTGAGGTCAAAACCAATTTGGTTCCTCGTGTAAGCAGCACCAAAGCATTCCCAAGGTCTAGAGCAGAAAGCACGCTGTACTTCTGGTTGGAATGTAAAAAAAGGAGTTCAGCCTTCTTTTCCATATAGGTGTGAAAGAGTTTCTCCCTCTATATGGGGTCTGCCAGACCACAGCCACTCTTGCTGCAATATCTGAGCATTTCCCAAGTCTTAGTCAATAATCTGCAGAACAAAACAAGATTATGTATTCTTAAGGGTTCCCTTGTAGTAAGGGAAGGCAGAGAAAACCACTGCAAACACATCTGTGCCAGTTTTGAGTGGTGACTTGAATCGGGCTGTTGCAAATCCTATTCCACAAGAGACCCGAATCAAGTTGTAGGACCTCATAGTTGTCCCTCTCAGAGTAGAGAGACGGGTAAAGATGGAGCCAGCCTTGTGGATCTCCACGAGAGGAACGACAACAAGCTGAACAGGGTCTTTCAGTCAAGGAGAGAATAGGGGGCTGCTCTTCCACATGCAACTGAAGACAAGTTACTTAATTTTTTTGCCTTAGTTTACTATTTCCAAAAAAAAAACCACAGTGGTAATTTCCTGAATCTCCTAAGCTGGTGATTTGTAAGGTGTAATTGATTAAAATTGGAAGGTGCTCAGATGCTGCATTGATGACAACCATTGAAATGCATACCAAAAATTGGAGCTAGAAAAAAAGGAAGTGCACCCAAAGCAGCAGAGAGTGAGAAACAGATTGAAAAACCTACCTGAAAAGATAAGTGTCCTCTTAGTGATTACCTCTCCCTTTCCTGAGGATGTGTGAAGGTTCTGAATTACAGGGGGTTTTTTAAAATATGAAAATGAAAACCATGTTTCTTTTAGTCCGTGCTCCATTTCTTATCTCCAAAAAAAGCAGGTAGCTGCACCTGGGGCAGAGTATTATGAGATGGTGCAACTTTCCTGCCACCGTTTCATTAGCTGGGAGATTCAGGAGACTGGAAACAACTCCCAGAAATAAGAGATTCAAGGTCCCTTTCTCCAATTTAGAGACAACAAGAGGGACAGAAACAGAGCTAGAAAGCAATCTGGTCAAAGCAGCCAGAGGAGTGTGTAGGAGAAAATAACAGCCTCGATATGCAATGGACAGTCTCCATTCCTCTGCTGCTGTTCCTGTCAGCGCTCACAAGGAGCTCTGAAGAGGGGGAAGAGCATATACTGGAAAGAGAAGGTACTGGTGGGTCCCAAGCCTCGGGGACAAGGGTGGCCTGTCTCCTCCATGCCCTTGGGAACTGGAGGAGGGTGGGGAGCAACAAGGAGAGAAAGGAAAAATGGCTTTGTGGCTGAAGTACTGAACCGTACAGCCTCAGCGCACCTCGGCGCAGGTCCGAGTACCGCTAACGTCTCTGCTGCCGCGCTGAGGGAACTACACCTGGTCTTTATATTGCTTTTCTTCACTTCTCCTCCTCAAGCAAGGAGCTTCCAATCCCATTTTTCCCTCTTTCTTTGCGTGCCGTCTCTCTAAACCACAAGATTTTCGAGACATGGACTGTCGTCGTCTGCTGTTTGTATCTGTAGCGCTTTAAAGAAATGAAAGTGTAACCTGAGTAAATATTAGAGCCTGCCAGTCTCTCTGTGACACTGAGCATTGCACGTGAAAAATGGTAAACAGGCAGATGTAAAGGTGAGTTTAATTAAAGGTGAGCAGTCTGAAAGTGAAAGGAACAGACAGGTTTTGGAGAGGCGTGTACGGAAGCGTGAGGGGGTAAGAAGGAGTGTTCTGAGGCAGAAGGCTCCGTTGCAGTACCTGGAGGACAAAAGGGAAAGCTGAAGCAAACGTGACTCTAGAAACAGGGCCTCCTCGAGGAGAGAAATCTGATGGGAAGAAAACGTGATGGAGGGAAGGGACAGCATGTGAGAAAAGCAGCATCTGGGATTCACATCCGAGCGGCACAGTGGAATTGGAGCAGAGCAGATAAATTTGCTCTTAATTTCTCTGTACGCTAGAGCTGCGTGGGGAAAAGGGGAATTTCCTTCCCAATGTGCTTGGGTTTTTTTTTTTTCTTAAAATACTGCAGTTTGTGTTTCTTTTGCTTTCCCACCTTGTGGTTTCTTTTGTCCCCTGCCTCCTCACCTTAAAAAAAATAATAGTAATAAAAAAATTTGTCTCTGAAACACTACTGAATTAATTCTAGCAGGAGATAGAAAATTCAGAAGGTAATCTAGCTAGAAAATTTGGCGTTACAAGCACAAGTAGAACAGGCCAAGGTGGTCTAGGAATTAGGAGGTATCTGTATCAAATTTAAACAACAGGCACATATATACCGCAGAGCTTTAGAAGATCCCCGAATACCATTTCTTCCCTTTACAGGTGTGTTTTGTTTTTCACTGCCATAAAATATTTTTAAAGCAAAATCCCTGCGAGAGGTGATTCTGTGAGGCTGACACGTCCACTCAGAGAACAGAAACATGGAGTCCTGCAAGGTGCTCGCTGCTTTGGAGGATTCTGGATCCTCTGTTTCAGCAGAGGAGGTTGTTCTTAGCCACCGGTGTGAGCCCAAGTCTCGCTGACTGCAGCCAAACAACTCAGTTTCCCACTCAAGCCTTTTTTTTTTTTTGTGAAATGAAACCTAGAGAGCTCAGCTTCTCGTAGGACTAAGCTTTATATAATCTTTGTGTCCAATTATCTCGAATTTGAAGCATTTCCAGCAAGTTGCTCACGAGTAAGACACCAGCCAGGCAGTATGTGGCGAGTAACATCAAATTAATAAGTTTGCAAAATCACAAGCTGTTTGCAGACAACTCACAACTGAAATAGAGGTAAAATTTATCTGATAAATTATTCATCGCTAATGATTTGGCCAGCTTTCCTGGCTATATAGCCACGGGGATGTATGACACCTTGGGGAAGGCATCAGATAGTGATGCAAAGTAAACTACAGAAGAGGATGCATACATCGGTCCAGAGCAATCTGTAAAAAGAGAGGGAGAGCAGGTATGTGGCCAAACTGAATGAAGTTCTTTCTATAGCCAGTCAATTAGAAAACACAGAGCAGGTTAGTAACTACCAGAAAACAAAACAAAACAAAACAAAACAGAACAGTAACTATTTGTTTTCAGGGTTTTTTTTGGCAGCTGTGGGTTCCAGCTAACTGTGCAGAAGCTGAGCAAGAGCAAAGGCTAAATCAGGTGTGGTAATGGGAGCAAATTCTCCGCAGCGAGAAGCTGCTACTGTCAGGGAGGAGGTTACTAGGAAGTAGCATGCAGGACTGAGAAGAGTCTACGGGTGAGATGGGAAGATAGGGGAGAGAATATTCAGCGTAGGCAGGATTAGAGCTGTGCAGAGTCTTAATCTAGGCAGCCCTTTCTCTACACCTTTATCTGTGGCGGTGCAGCCACTGCGTGCTGCAGTGCTGGTATAACCTGGCCATAAAACTGGATTAACTGGCCCGCGAGGATCATGGCTGAACAGAAGAGGAGCACGACAATATGCCTTTGTTTACATTTTCACCTCTGCGAGTTAAACACGGATCTTTGTGAGACAAAGTATTTAATTACTGGTGTGGAATATCATCAAATGAACATGCAAGAGTAGAATTAGGAAGGGTTTTGCTCTTCCATAGCACAGTCCATTTCCACTAATGTTTTCTGCAGTATCAAGAGGTTGTTTTATAGCATGGAGGGGAAAAAAAAAAATCCCATTACCAAAAGGAACTGATTTTTAAATAAAAATGTCAAAATTACCTTTCTGATTCAGCCCATGGAGAGAAAACCTGCTGTCTCCCTCCCTCAGCCTTTTTTTTTTTTTTTGGCTTTTCCCTACCAACGAAAAAAAATCTCCTGACCGCCTCTGATACGACTGGTAATTTCTTCAGCAACAGCATGAAAGAATGGATCCTTGCCAGTTCCTCTTATTCCACAAGGTTTTGAGCCCCAGAAGAATATCCAGCTTGGACTCTGATCCATTGAAGTTAATGACTCTTGGAAAATGTTATGACTGAATCCTTAACGAACACTATTCCATACCACCTTGTTTCTTCTTTTTATTTGTGGATGTACATGACAAAGCTCAGGGATAATGTACATTTATGCGACATTAAGGTTAAGAATAATAAGCAAGTTTTATTTTTATTCTGCCAGATTTGTCAAGAAGCAGCAGAGTTTTGCCTCATGGTTTTTTAAACTCTGTTTAGCTGATTGCTCGTCCTGATTTGGAAGTTTTGAATCTAAAGCTAATTTTGTCGATCCCACAAGCCTCGTTATTATTTATTCCACTCCCTTTTAATGAGGGAGGCAGGAAGCTTGACCCCTTTACTCTTTTCGGTTTAGTCAAACTCGATGTGGAAAGTGGAAGAGGATAAAATGTTTGAGGAGCTGGAAGTAGATGATCTTTAAGGTCCCTTCCAACCCAGAGCATTCAATGACACTGTGACACCCCAGGAGCTTTGTACAGGTGCCCCAGAACCAGGGGTACGTTACTGTGGGTTTCTTAGGAGAATCTCTTCCTCGTAATCGCTCTTTTCTGAGGGCAAACCGGACCATGGCTCACACCCCCTCCTCCACACACAGCTCTTAGTTCATTTTCCCCGTCTGCAATTCGTTTTATTCACCCCGCCCGGGCGCTGGGGGGGTCCCTGCCGCAGTGACACAGCCGCTGGCAGACCCAGCCCGTTGCCCAACGCCCCACGGTTGCCTTTGAAGGGGCTGTCAGCTCCTCGCCTCTCTTTTTACTACCACCATTAACTGTTAGTGTTCCTTCATGTCGGTCTGGCGGCTCAACGGTTAACGAAGGCGGCAAGGGCTGGAAATACCCCCTTAGCCGGGCCGCAGAGGGCAACCCCCTCCCTCATCCCTCATCGCTCAGCCCGGCACGGCGGCG
>NW_010296641.1:0-79270 GCF_000700745.2 Antrostomus carolinensis | reverse complement strand
TTTTTTCCCCCGAAGTTGTTAAATAAACACTATTCTTATATGTATGTATGTTTCTTTTGAAAATGTGAAGGTTTTTTAGTCAACCTGTGGCTTGTTTCTATTGAATCCCTAGATAGGCTTGTGTAATTCAGCATAGAGCATCAGTTCAGTAATTCTGTGAGCTCATTGTGAGGACATGACTTGGGAAAGAGGCATTAAAAATACACTATAATTAAGTTATACTGAGATATCAGAACATGCACAATAAAGTTAACTTTAAAAATTGGACAAATTTAGAAAGAGAAATATCTGTATCAGGAACTCTAGAAGGAACATTAATTGATATTTATGTACATATAAGCCAATAGTTAAACGTAGCAGTGCCCACATTAAATAGCAATAACAGATGAATGGTGTGTTATATTTTTAAATACTGGACATTCAAGAACAGTTCACCTAGGAAGAGATTTAATACAGAGGCAGTAATGACAGCATCTGTGAATGTTTCCTGCAGAATAAATGAATAATTTGGAAAGAAAGATGACTGTGTATTGATGAATTACAGGAAGAGCCCATCTACCTGCAAATTAGCCACTTCAGTAAATAATGCCATGAAACTTTCACTATTACTGAATCTAAAACAGAATTCTCACAGTATCACCAAATGTATCCAGTATGTTCCCATGTCAGTTGTTCTCAGCAGTGATATGAAATAAAATTCAGATCTGTAAAAACTTGCATAATTTCTATTTGGATTGTATTTAAATTCACCTTAGTTAAAAATTCACAATTACACTTTATCTGTATAAAAACTTAAATATAAGCTATGTTAAAAAAATTTTCATTATAAAATAAAAATACCGCGGTTTTGCTACTAAGTATTCAAGATCACTCAGCTAATTGAAGTCGGTAACCTGTAAATAGAATTTGGTTAAATGTAAAGCCAGATTTTGTTCCCCCTTCTACAGAACAGAATTTTTTTTCTTCATTTCACTGAAAGTATATATATTATATATGCATTTCAGTTCAGTAGCTAAGTTATTCAAAGTTGGAAAACTGCTTGAAAATTATGACACCATTTTTTCTTTCTACAACATAGAGATACAGTTCTACAAACTTAAAAGATATGGTTCATTTGAGTAGTAAAGATAATGCTAGCATTGTAAATAAAATTATTCAAATTCAAGTTAGAAAGCTGGTTTCACAAGTGTTTTTTTTTTCTTCTTATCTGTCTGTGTCTTTGCAGGATTTTGCTATGTAATTTCAGTATTCAAATAATAAAATGTACGTATATATAGATTTTTAACATTCCTTAAAATGAAGCTTGATCCAAACAATGAGTAAAATCATCATCTAATAAATGGAAAATGCATCATTACTGATGTTAAACATTGAAAGTGTGAATTCACTTATGTTAAAGCTTAAATACATGTAGAATGATAGTTATCCTTTTAGACGGGAAGGAAAAGTGCCAGATTTTTCATAATGATAACATATGAGCAAATAGCCATGTATTTTAATGGCTAACGAACAAGAGACTTGGTCTTTTCTTGAAAATAAGAACTATAAAATCAAAGTCATATTAATATTATTTAAAACAAGTTATCTTTTTCACTGTTAAAATTTAAATGGTGTCTTCACTTGACAAAGCATTTCTGCTAACTCTACATGGATATATATTCCAGAAAGTGACAAGAAAATGTGGCATGTTATGTATATCCCCTGGGAGACATCTTCTGTTTTTTCCCCAGTAGTACAGGGGAAATAACTAAAAATGGATATTTAGAATTTGTAAAAGGAGAAAGTTGTTTAAAAATGTCTGGCTATTACAATGAATAAACTGAGCAAGTATTCTTACTATATGTACCAATGTCAACACCAACGAGTAACTAATATTAAATGATAAAAAGCAAAAGTCAGATTAGAATAAAAGTGCAGTCCTTGTTAAAAATATGTATCTTAATTTTTTATTTTTGATATTATCTTTCTTCCATCTGTTAATTTTCCCTGTTTTTTCCTCTTTCTCCAATATCTGTGTTCTTCTTGCACATATATGTGTGTAGTTTGTATATTTGTGTAATTGTGTTGAGGATTTTCATTTTTAAATGAACCTGAATATTGAGGTTTTTCCTATATTCAGAGTAAAGCATACTGTCTCTTCTTCTAACTTGTCAAGTTAGTGCTTCGTCAAAACAAGTACAGTTGTTCCGCGGTTTAGCATTTGAGGACTGATGTGAAAACTCAGGTTGCCAACAGGTAGAAAATCCAGTAGTGGGTTCTTGAGTGTTCCTGTATTTGTTTTGTATTAGCTTCTAGGTGTTTCATAGTCTTCTCTTCCGTTATGTCCCTTGTCGTGCCTGATGTTTGAAAGTTGAGGGTTAGCTGTATGTTCTTTCCTCTCAACAACTTTACAACAGCATCCATATATTTCTATTTAGAGGTGTTTCAATGATGTATTTAGTTTGCTAGCTGTTAAGATTTAAGTTCATTCCTTGCCATAGTCACAAAAGATAATGGTATTGACACAATGATGATCTTCCTTTTAGTATCAATTGTTAGTCTGCAGATGCCTTCAATCATATTTTGGGATTTCAGGGCAAAAGAAAGAATCTGATCAGACTAAGCAACTGAAGAAACTGTCTAAACAAGTCTAGCCTACTAAATATTCTGTATTAGTGCAGTCCTCAAGTATGATACTCCTGTGCTTATATGGGACATCTTCCTGCTAAAAGATTGGATGGGTCAAAATGTAGACTGCTGTCGGAGAATATTTCAGCAGGTTTTTATGCTCTCTTCATATACCATTCTCCTTCTTAAATAGTATACTCCCTCTGAGGTCAGAAAGTCATGTAGTCTGGGAATTTCACTTGAAAATTCCTTTGAGGCAGAGCTGATCCTTTGTAATTCATGTGGTTTTCATCAGATTTCATCCAAAGTTCTAGGATATAGATTATCACTCTTTGTCATGTGTGGCTAAGTGCATAGAGGTGAAGTTGATCCAGGTGGTGTCAAGATACTAGATTAGGTATAGCATTGGAAGAGCTGAGGGATAAGTTCAACACTGAATATTTGGAAAAAAACACAGCTGACATGGCAACTGCTAGAGTCTGCTGTACTGTGAGCTTAAGTTGTGCGGTCCTGTGAAGTGGGACAGGTAGCCAAACTTGTGGAGAAAAATTAAGAAGAAGGTAGGAACGTGAAAGATTCTTTCTGTAAGTTTCCAAAAGCAAACTCCAGCACAGCTGTTATATTTTATATATTCAACTTCTTGCCCTCATTGATTGTGTTGAATCAGGCAGCAACATATAATGAGGTAAAATAAAATGGTGAAGGTTTTATATGAACTGAGAGGATAGGTAATAAATATTATGTGTTTTAGATAAAATTATCACTAATGCCCGATTTCCAAGGAGCTAGCTGGAATATCTGACTTCCACTTGAAGCTTGTTTGCCCAACAAGGTAGGCATTTTTTTACCAGTTTAGGGATAGAGAGAGAAAGTCTTATGTAGAAGTAACACATGTAAGCATTTTAAAGTAGGTCTGTTTCAATGTGCTGTCTATTTTTCTGAAAGAGGAGACATGACAGTTTGACAGAGACAATTATAGGTGGGGGTGGGGGAGTATTATTTTTAAGATTTTTATTATCACTGCAAGTTATGTTGTTACTGTCTCCTGAAATAAAAGCCTAGTTTGGCTGATTTAGTTACAGATGGTATCCAGATGATTGTCAAACAGGTCCTATTCTAAGAGTAAGTGAATTATAGTTACAACCTCAAGTGTGATAAAGGCCTGAGGCCCAATGCTTGGGGCATGGGGGAATAATTCAGTGAGACCCGGAAAGGGACACTGGTGCAGGTAGCCTCGGAACAGCAAAATTTATCAAAGCAGTTGTTAATTATTACAAAGTTGTGTTCCCATGGATGGAGTCCTTTTTGCCCCACATTACATGTGTTCTGTGCTTCCTGAAGTTTGTTCTCACTGTTAAGATGGTAAGCTCTTTAGTCTAGAGATTATATTTTTGCATTGTGCTGCTTTCAGCACAATGAACCTTCAGGCACTACCAAATACAAATACTAACAAAACCTGTATTAAATGTGTTCAGCACTGTTCCATCCTGTATAAAATATACTACATTGCTTAAAACTTGTCTGTGTGAACGTTCTTGTGAGTTGTATTTGACTGCGCAAGCAATCATCTAGTCAGGAAAAGAGAGATTGATAAGCCAGTCAAAGTGTATTTTTTTTAATTCAGAGTACTTGAGAATGATGTATAAATGTAATTGTTTTTTCTGTTGTGTTCTCAGCAGTATTTTAAAAGGTTATAAATCAAATGTTGTCAGTAGGGGAAAAAATGTTGATTGGAATGTTAACTCATAACAGTTCTCCTGCACTTTTTTTTTTTTTTTTTTTTAAAAAAAGGCTTCTGAAGGAAGAAGAGTATTAATACAAGTTTCAGTACCTGATTATTTTCAATTTTCCCACAGATATCAATGAGTGTCAGTTACAGGGAGTATGCCCTAATGGTGAGTGCTTGAATACCATGGGTAGCTACAGATGTACCTGCAAGATGGGATTTGTGCCAGATCCTACCCTCTCAAGATGCATACGTAAGTAATAGTGCTAGTCAAAGTACCAAAATAGATACTTAGTTGTACTTTAGCTGAGGATTTATTTGACTGGCCCCAACTCTTCTAAGCTGTCCCCATCTTTTTTGCTGTCGCTGCCTCCTTTTCCCAGCTCATTCATTTTATTTAATCACTCTGGGTCCTCACGCCTCTTTTCTTTCTCTTTGTTCTGGAAGCCTTGGTCTCCACCGGTGGCTGCCCAGGTTCCTTGCCTTCTTTTCCTGGTTCTCTTGTCACAAAACCTTCAAGGCCACATCCAGCCTCCTCATACACTCGGTCTTTCTCACCAGCTTGAAGTTCTCCTTCCTGTGATCATTTTTCCCCCTCTCTGCTAGATCCCCAGCCAAAATCATCTTTGTGTCCTGCCCTCCCCTCCTCTACCTCTGCAGCTTTGACCTGGGTAGTTTCCATTACTAAACATTCAGCCCAGGACGATCTTTGGCTCATTTTCCTTCTGATTAAGAAGGATTAAAAATTAAGACAGAATTAGGAGAAAGAAAAAGTTGTGAGCAGCATGAATGCAAATATTTTACTTTGTTAATCAGCTTTTACTTGGTTTGACATCAACTACTTCAGCAAGAAGAAAAGAAGGCATAGAGAACAACTGAATTTCTCACTTCAAGTTTTTTGGGAAGAATATTTATGAGTAAAGAATACCGCATTTCCTAAGCTCCTTATCTGAGCTATCTTTAGATTTATAAAATAAAGTATGAGCTAGAGCCATAGGTGGATTCTTTCATTTTTCAGCATAATTATCTTATACTACTAGTTAATGACATTAAATTACTGAGAAAGTTTTTCAGCATTTTGAAGAATTTATCACTTTTCCGTTTAACACCAGAAAAAATGAGTTGTTTTTCATTTTTGCTTTTACATGTCATGTTGAAAATCAGATAGTCTTTGTATTTTTTTAGTTAAGTGAACATATTACCCAGAACTGTTAACTGTATGTTAATGTGGATGCAGAAATTAAAAACCTGGATGGATCTTAGCTTCCTGTTACCTCATACTAGTCATAACTTGTGGCCTTTGTCTCTTACACATTAAAACAAAGTACAACAAAATGTAAATATATAATAGTCTCTTTGATTAAGAAAGTGTCATGTATGACACTTAATCCTTTCACAGTCTTATTTATATAGCCTGCTTATAGCTGAATGTTCCAGTGGCTATGTAGCTTGACTCAACTGTATATTGCCAGTAATTGACCTTAGTCTTCAGCAGGTGGACTTGAGTTCCAAGTGTGAGAGCTGATACTGACTGACTCTTTATGGTGGCAGCATGCCAACTGCTGTTTTTTTATGGTCTTTGTCTACAATGGGTCGGAATTCAGGAGTGTGAAATAAGAATGTACTTTATGTTGTGATTATGGCTTGAGACAGGTGTTTGAATTAAAACTTGTGTAGATGGTAATATTAATCCATTTAACTGGTGTTGGAAATTTAGTGATGTGTCTCTTTTGCTTTTCATGTGAACAGTACGATCCTCTTATCCACTTTCATTGCAGCTGATAATCCTATAGTTGCTGAAGAGAAAGGACCCTGCTACCGGTTTGTCAGTGCAGGAAAGCAGTGCATGCATCCTCTTTCTGTTCAGCTCAGCAAGCAGCTTTGCTGTTGCAGTGTCGGCAAAGCCTGGGGCCCACACTGCGAGAAGTGTCCGCTTCCAGGAACAGGTAAGAACTGCCCATTAAAAATACGAGCTCGTAACCCTGTGCCTCCCCCACCCCCAGTATTTTTATGCATGCTTTAAAAAAAAAAAAAATCTAATAACTGATTTTAAACAAGTATCCATCAGTAAATTATGGCAGTGCTCTGCATGATAGCAGAATTATCACATATATAGTATTTTTGTTCATAGGAATTTGTGATTAAAACAAAGGATATGTTGTGAGAGAATTCCAGAGTATTGATATTTGCATCTGAGAATAAGTCCTTGGACTTTGATTCTCCATTGTACATCATATTCTGACGATAGATATAGGCAAATTAACCCAAAATCTGATTTATACTCTTCAGATGTTAAAGGAACCAGTGAAAGGATGGCAGTTTTTGAGAATTAGGTTACAGAATGACGTGTTGTAGTTTACATTACAGTTAGTGGGATATGTACGGAAGTATCTCTGCTTTCTAACCTTTCTCCGTATCTTTACCATCCATTTTCAGGAATGTGCTAAGTATGGTGTTGCCTCTTAACAGTAAACTGGTAGTTAAGCATTTCATGCCACCTTTCACTTAAACAATTCCTTACTTGATACATAAAGCTCACTTGTATTATCAGTGTTCTCTTCGAGTCCTGATGGTTTTTAAATATATAAGGACTTGGAAAATACCAGCTTGGTTGGTCACCACTCTCATTTAGGCTGCTCATAGATAAAGATACCACATATTATAGATACTGATTGCTGTTTTCAAGTCCCTTCTATTCTCCAATTCTGCTTAATACTTAAATGACCAAAGTTGGAGTCTTTAGTCAAAACCAATTGAATATTATTTCAAAACTAACTAGCTGCTTTAGGAAATACACAGCTAGCGTCAGAGACAGCTAGCACATGGAAGCAGCAGATTCCTTACTTTTTTCAGGTTGGGCTTACAGAATTGGAAGTGACCAACATTTTTTAGTATTTCAATTGATTTTTAAAGCCATTGTTTCCTACATGACCATTGGGTTGCTAGTTCACTGATTAGGATTTTAAAAGTCTAGTTAGCTTTCAGATAAATAATATTTCTGTGGCTATTTAGTGGAGAAAAAAAACATATTCTCATCAGATGACTTGCAATTTAAATGCAGATGCTTTACATCTGTGAGAATATTACATGAGGCTTTATGCCCAATTGTGTGTGTTCTGGATTAGAGATATCTTTTTGCAGTGTTGACTGTTCTCTAGTCATAAAAAGTACATCATTGAATAGTATGTGGAATTGATTTTTTAGTGATTTTTCTTAATGAAAATACTTCAGAGAGAAAATTTGTGAATAGAAAATTCTGATGAGCTGTGTGGGAAACATTTTTCCCATTTCATTATAACTTTCATGATTTAAAAACATGTTCCTTTCTATAACAGGTTAAGTTCATAATCTTTCAGAGTTTTCTATGAAAAATGTGTGAAAGTGGGATACTCCAGAATGGGGTAATGTATGTACTGCAGCATCCCATGTCAATTTGAGTCATTGAATTAAAAAGCCATGATCTCACTCTCTGCTAGTTTTTAAAATATTTGCACAAAGTAGACCAGTTCCAAAAGAGAGCCTGAGAGAGGCCAGCTTTGTATACCCACGTACTGAGAGCACTTAGCAGAGCTGCAGTAGAATAAGGCTCACATTTCTATGTTGCATTTGAGTGAATGACCTGAAACAAGATTTCCTACATCCTAAGTATGTGTTTGAAGGGACAGGCATCAAATTCTCTCTGTCTTCCTTCTTTGACCAGAATTCTCACCCTCAGTTGGGTGTTTTTGTGGCAAGTTTTGATACTAGCATTTCCCAACAAAAAGTATTTCATCATTCTGAATGCGCTCAATTTAATCAGTTTCACCCTTCATCCTTTCTATCAGAAACATCATCAGAACACAGTATGCAATTAATGCATACTGCAATTTAATGTATAATTTAATTAATTTATCTGTGGAATACCTATAGCTAGTATTTTTTGTTTTTATTTTAGATGCTAATTAATTTTAAAACCCTGATGTGTTCAAAGCAGAATTTGTGAACTTACCAATGCCCCAGTCTGCACTTCTCTTAGGAAGCTGTAAGAAATCACATCGGGCACATGGGAGACTAAATCTTTGGTGTTTCATCCCAACACAGCTTTACCTAGAGCAATGAGGACAAGGAAGCACTGGTCCCTCAAGACTTCTGAAGGTCTCCCTTTCCCTGACAGGCACATAGCTATTATCTTTGATGGGGAGGAAGGCTGATGTGTATTTCTTTTTCATTCTAGTCTTCCACTAGGACTGCAAAACCTGATGCTCATGTAGAGCAGCTGCAGGATCAGAGCAGGTGCTGCTCCCTGACTTTCATTACCTTTTTCTGTAGCTGCTTTATAAATGAGATTATTTCCCCTGTTTTTCCAGTGGCAATTTGGCTTTTTATGATCCCCATCTTGTTTTTATCTAGGCCACAGAGGTCAGTGGAAAAACTTACTCAATTCAATTGAATTTGGATCAGGGCTGGTATGAGACCTCTGATGTAGTCAAGTGGGATCCTGTGAATTAATATTGTTACTGTATGATATTCTGCTCCTCTAGTACAGGGTAGTGAGCTTTTTTCCTTTGGTTTCATCAAAAAGAGAATGATAGAAATAGTGATCTTCATTCCTTATGCAATGTAAATGATGATGACATTTTGCATATCTAAATTCATATTCAGAAAGGATATACTGTTTGAAGAGGATTAATACAAAAAATTATCTTGAGATAATGATAAATTAAACATAACTGAAGAAAGATGGTAAACCGGGGTGGAAACCTCCTGGGAATAACAGCCAGAACGTGCTTTTGGGAGAATGCTCATTCATATTAGCATGCAATGCATAGCTTGTCTTTACGTAGTTTTTTGTAAAAATGTATGTACAATATAAGATTAAATTTATTAGTGGTAGTCATTATATTTTCCACTATGTCAACATATTGCACTTTTAGACTCCTAAAAGGAATATTTTCCCATCTCAAATCTAGCTGCTTTTAAGGAAATCTGCCCTGGTGGAATGGGTTATACGGTTTCTGGCCCTCACAGAAACAAGCTATATCATCACCCTGCAGTTAGAGTACAGCCACCTGTCATTGGCAAGACCCCGATTACTCAACCTGTTGCTAAAGGTACTTCTCCTCCACCTCTCCCAGCAAAGGAAGAGCCAGTGGAGGCACTGACCTTCTCACAGAAAAGTGAGACTGAGATGGCTGTGCAAGAAGGTGAGAGTGGGAAAATATAGTCTTTCTATATTTCTATGCATGTGTCTTTAGTGGTATATTTCTTTGCGGAGTAGCTGTGTGCAGTGCAGGACAAAGAGGCGTCACTTCCTACAGCAGAGGATTCCATGCCATGGAGTGTACTTCTGAAATTTTATGTATAGCTCTTATCAGATACTGAGAATAACATGGAGAGACACTGTTTTAATCTTACTGATTTTTATTATAAAAAATAGTAAATATTTACTGTAAGGCTTTTTTGAATATATTTATAATCTCTAACAAATAACAAAAGACTCAACTCATGCTTTGATTTACTAGTATTTGGGGTGGCAGAAGCTAAGGGGTTTTCATCATCTTCCTTCTGTACACTCTTGTAGATTAGCACCACCTGATGTGGGCACGCATCTCCTTCATGAGCTCTGCTCTCACCCCTAGAGCTGTGCACTCCATCAGCATGACTGTGTTGGATCAGCCCCTCTCTGCTGGGCTGTTTAATGATGAGTTAACTCCTCTAAGATATTTTTCTCAAACTGTTTTCTGCAAGCTCCTCTAAGAACTTGTAGCAGCCAAAATTGTCCTGAGTCTAAAACAAATGCAGAAGCAAAGAAAGGCAGAAAGCAGCACTATTATAAATACATTGCCAGAAAACTTGGCACAAATTAACTGTAGACAAGAAGAAACACATTGCAGAAGAACCACCTCATGATATTGAGAACTCAATAGGTTATTTCCAAGTAGCAGTTGTGTGTCTGTATGTCAGGCCATTATTAGAAAGAGTTTCAGTCAGCTGACTTTGCAAAATTCTGTGCAACATGTTAAAATCACAGTTCTATTTTTGCTTTCAAAAGGAAAATGGAGCTAAACTGAATCTGGAGAGAAAAATAAGCCATTCAAATATACTTACAGACTGTGCTGGATTATAAAATCTCACATAAACCTCTGAGCTTTTCTGTGTTGGAAAAAAGTGGTATATCATTTGCTAAAATAAGACTTCAGTAATTAGAAAGATTGCCATTGTAGTAAATCTGGAAAAAAAAGTATTTTTTTTAAATAAAAAACTTTAAAAAATATACTTACTGTAAATATGCTTACTGTAAATCAGTAATGACATGTTTGAATTTTGTATTCCATTTTTGGATATGTTGCATTTGGAATTTTGGAGATTTTTTTAGAAGTTCTCCCAGTTCTGATAATCAGACTCCTCAATAATACTGAAGAAACTGGAGTGAGAAGAGTGATTTTTTTTTTTTTAATCTATTCTATGGAAAATGTTGATTTTGAAAAGAAAAACATTCTTACAGATTTTTTAAAGATGCATATACATTTTCATCAGTAAAAGACAAATTCAGAAAAGGCAAACTGCAATGGAAAATAAAAACTAGTATGAAATTTCTACCTTTCCTTCACAGAAAAGAGTCACCTTTGTGGATGGAAAAAAAACCTAAACCATTTTGCTTGCTTAAAGAAAAGGCAAATTTCAAAACTTGATTTTATGATTTTTTACAATAAATTCTTGCAAATTTGTTAATGGTTAGCTATATATTATTATGGTATTAATTTACCTTTAAAATAAATACAAATGTTGATATTCCTTGGAAGGAATTTTAAAAGTTTAATCAGTGAGTTAATAACTTGTGTGTTTCTTTGACTGTTTCTAAGCAAACAATTAAACAATTGAAAAACCTATAAGGCACCTGAATACTGAGTAAATAATTGTAAGCATTGCTCAGTGTGTAGAATCTTATTCTGGTTTCAGGTTAGTTTTTGTGCTTGCTTCAGGAATGCTACTGCGAATTTGCACCATTTTGGAATGAAGTTAGAGCCTGAAATTTTTCTGCAATGGCAACAACCACTTTCAAATGTGCTAGTAGTTTTAAATAGAATGTGCAAATAAATGTTATATGAAGACTGATTGATTTTCTTTTTTCTTTCTGGTTTTAGTGGCAACTGCAGCCCCTGATCAGGTAAAACATGATGTGATTTACCTAGAAATTAGAGTGCAGATGATGTGTGTGAGATGTGATATAACTCTGGAAAGGATTTAGGATTTATGAGGAACAAACAACTCACTGTGGACTTACAGGGCAAACCTTGAGGCAAGAAGAGCTCATGTTATTAACGAACAGGCAGGTAGTGAGGTACAGGAAATAGATTAGGCCACCTCTTTAGGCCATTGCTGGAGCATGTAGTACTATATTGTTCTGTCCCATTCAGGGTATTTTAAAGAGGTTATTAAAAAATGCAGACAGTATGAAGGAGAGCCGCTGACAGCTAGAGAAAATGAGTTGGAAAGAAACATGCTTAAGTGACTTGTATTAATGCCTAAATTAGTTTCTTAGTAATTTTAGGGTTGCTGTTTATTCAGTGGAAAAGAGCTGGTGCATATCTGTTTTAAGTCCCCCATTCTGGAGGTTCCAGATTCTCTATGCTGAAGATAAAGGGATTCATTAGGAATAACTGCAGCTGTACTTCATTTCATTTTCCTAAAGACTTATAAGCATCTAACACTTTTATGAACGTAAGATGATCAGTGCAATAGCTAAGACAGAACCTTTCACAGTGGTCAGAGACTTGGAGACATGTGATTGTATACTTTTATGTGATGCTGAACTGCAATTAAATACTATTCATAAGCAATTAAAGACCTGAGGATGGGAGAACTATGGAGGGACAAAACCAAAGATACAATTAGAAGCTTCATGAAATGGCTACTTCAAATAAAATCAATGTTAAATTGTATACCATTGTGTAAAGACGGTATTCCATGTTCTTTCAGGCTTAAATTGGTGGTAATTAACAATCTACTATCAAAAGCCACTCATGTGAGAATGCTGGTTTCTCAAACCAGGAGCTTGTGGAGTTTGTTTGGAGGAGTTTGTTATGATAGCTGAATTAAAACAATGTTTCCAGAATGCAAATTTTTAATGATTCTTTTAGGAATTAGCTTCCCTTGATCAAGAAAAGCAGCCTTATCTAGAGCCTGGGCAGCCTCAGCTTTCTCCTGGAATTTCAACGATTAACCTGCATCCACAGTTTCCAGGTAACTTGTTTTTACTTGTCTTATAGTATGAGACAGTGCTTACAATTCTTCAAAGGATGGGAAGGCAGCAATTGTAACAGAGGTTAATGGAAAATTGATTGCGGCTTCACAAGCAATTTTTCCATGAACAGAATATGGGGGCGGGGGGAAGTGGGAGGAATTGAGATGTTGGCATTGGCTGGGTGGCTTGTTAGGAGGCAAAGACATATTTTAGGCTAAAGTGATATCCTGGATTACGTATGTGAGAATTTTAACATCAGCAGAGTTGAGGCCTTGTACCCCTTTCAAGAGGAAATTTTACTTAGGTGCCTCCTTGCAGATTTATTTGTAACTTCTGCTATTGTTCTTGCTTTCTTTAGCACCTCAGTTTCTTTCACAAGCAGTAGACTGGTGGAAAATCCAAGTATAGTTTTTTCTACTCCAGATCTAAGCAGAATAAAGTAATTAAAAGCTCCATAGTGTCTGGCCCATTCAGTATTGTGTGTGCATACTTTAAGGGGTGGGGGGCTTTTTTATGTGATTGATTTCCATTCCATGTCCCACAGTAGTGATTGAGAAAACATCTCCTCCTCTGCCTGTTGAAGTTGCTCCTGAAGTCTCTACATCAAGTGCAAGTCAAGTAATTGCACCTACTCAAGTTACAGGTATTGTACTTCCTTTTCAGAACTAAAATAAATTAAGACATGACTGTGAGTTCCTAACACTATAACTTGTTCCATACTACCTCTGAATTATAATAGTGAAGAGAATGTAGCTGTGGAACAGAAAGGAATACTCTGGGGAGAGACAGAAAGTACAGAACAGCACAGCAATGAGAGTACTGTCAACAGAGCTAAGACTGGACCCTCCCAGGGTGTATCTGCCATTTTTGTGCCCACAAATAAATGGTAGAAGGAAAAATTTAATAATTCCATTTCAGATTACACGATCTGCAACCAAAGTCCACAGCTGAAGACTTCTCGGCTATGAGTCAGGTCTTTAGACAGTCTGTACATGTGTTCCTGAGAACATTACAATGTCACATTGGCTAGTCTCTCAGAATTAACACAGGCTTTGAAGTAATTGTAATAGCCAGGTAAATGCTTTTAAGATGCAATATTCCATATGGTAGGGATATTTAGGCCTACCAAGAAGTTTGCATTCACAGGGAGAAATTGCACATGCTTTAATAAAAGTTCAGTTCTTCAAAGATGGCCTTCCTTCATGCAGGAATGGATTTTTGAGTTGCACGCAACATGCACAAGGTCTCAATCACCCAGTCTGAAGTATGATTCAAGGTTAGGTTGGACAGGGTTCTGAGCAACCTGATCTAGTTTAAGATGTCCCTGCTCGCTGCAGGGAGGGTTGGACTAGATGACCTTTAAAGGTCCCTTCCAACCCAAACCATTCTATGATTGTGTCTGCAGTTAAATCCTCCTGAATGTACTGTAAGAGTAGAGAATGTATCCTGTCCTCTTGTAAGCATTCAGCTGCCTCCTTCAGTTACATATAATTACAGTTCATCAGACCCATATGAAAGTTCTACTAATGGTGGTTGTCAAACCAGAATTTGGAAGTCAGCTCTGCTGTGACTGTGCCCCTTCTGCCAGCCAGCTCCCTGCTTCCTTACACAGCAAGCAAGTTACCCTGCTGGGAGCTCACATCAGTTAGAAAAAAATGGTAGTTTTCCATGTTCTGCTGTTTTTTTCTTTCCTCAGGAACTAGAAATTGCTGTGTGCTATAAACAAATAAATCAATCTATTATTCAGATACAGTTCCAAGTGTTGTTCACATATTCAATAGATAGTAAAGTGCAAGTGAAGTAAGAAGGACAAAATCTTAAATTGGATTTTAAAAACTGAATGCATTTAGAGTTGAGATGTTTTTGAGTGCCTGAATTCTGTACTTTAAAATTTAGTTAAATTTAAATGTAACCTATTTCTAAATATCTAGATAAATTATTCTTCTTTACAGATGAATACTTCTTTTTCAGGAATTATGATTTCATGCTGCTGTATAGCATTAGTTTGAATTGCAGCTAGACACAGTCATTAGTATTTCTGCAGTAACACTTTGAGAATTTCCAAAATTACTGTTTGGGCTTAGCATGCCCATATCTGAATCTCCTTATCTCACAAAATACATCCAAGCCATTAACAGATGAGTATTCTGTAAAAATAATCAGAAACCCACTACAGTCATTTTCTTTACCTTTGCTGCAAAGGTTAAATCATATAAATTTTTATTTTATATTATCTTCATTTTATTTTATTTTTATGTACCCATTTATAGATCTTGGATGGGACATGAGAATATGTCACTAGGAAAAGTCTAGATGGTTTTTAGATTCTTCCAGATAAGATATCCATTACGGAAACTCAGGAATTAGAAAGTTGATTTACAGTTGTTTTCAGGGCTAATCTTTCTACTAGGATTACAGAATATTGTGCACTCACTGAGCTATTTGGGAGAGTTTAACATTGAACTTTTTTTTTTTTTTTTGCTTAGAAATCAACGAATGTACAGTTAATCCTGATATCTGTGGAGCAGGACACTGTGTTAATTTGCCTGTGGGATACACTTGCATCTGCTACGAGGGGTACAAACTTAACGATCAGCAGACAAAGTGCTCTGGTATGAATAAATGCTTTCAAAACTCTGAAATAGCCATTCTATGAAATGCTTGAAATGTAGAGTCTGGTCAGGGGAAGTATGCTACAGAGCAGTCAGGAGTTGCTTCCCCTACTGAATGGTTCCAAACTACACAGAAACTAGTTTTTGTATGTCAAATAAAATTTGCCAGCTGGTCTCTGATACAGCCTTTCAGCCACTCAGAACTGAACATTAATTTAATTAAATTGGATGAAAGCCTTTCTCATTGTGAGATAAGTGGAAAAGTGATTAGACAGATGATCTCTTCTCTGCTTTATATCAAGTATCTAAAATCATCAGGCTGCTAGGAAGAAATACGCTTCTGTTTGGAGAAAGAATGACCAAATTAGTGCCTGTTTCTCAGAGTGATTTGCCCAGCTACAAGCTCTGCAACAGCTGTACTAAATTCAGTCATTTTGTTAGGTCTTTCCTTTCAACCTTCTGCTGAAAAGATAAAGTATATCGTAAACATCCCAGAAGTATGTTAGGAGACCCGGGTACTGAAGTCTTTATCCCGTTCAAAGCTAGTAGGTTCTGGAACAGAGGGCTCGAAAGAACATGAGGCAGAGCCCAGACTGGCTCTATATGAACCAAACATATTCAGATTTGGAAGCAGCTGTATCAGTATCTTTCCTTCATTCAGAGTATGTTGGTTCTTCTGTAAATTGGATCAGAAAGGGTTTATTATACCATGTTGCCAGGTTATATGCTGTCAGCTTTTCATGCTACCAAAAGTTCAGTAACTTCACGCTGATACGCATGCTATTGGGTGCAACTACAGTATTAAAAAATAATTTACATGCACAGCCAAATGGCAACTTAAAATCCTCCTATTTCATCCAAATTGTATTAATGTTCCATGCTTGCAGTGTGTGCTCAGCTTGCACTCAGTGTAGTGATTTGAATAGTAATCGTGTCACATTCCTCAGGCCAATGCAATATTCTTATAGTCTAAGCCAATAAGAGTATTTTTTTCCACCCAAAACTATCCAGTGCATCTTTTTTGTAGCCCCGAGGGAGAGAAAAGCATATACTTTTTCAAATAGTTAAAATAATTACAAGATCAGTCTTTTCAAAAGCATGGCATAGAATGCACAAAAAGAATCATAACTAAATATGTTGGTCTATAGTCTTATGTTTTTATTTCTTTTATAGATATTAATGAGTGTAATCAGTCACCCCATCTCTGTTCCCTTGGACGCTGTGAAAATACAGAAGGAAGTTTCCTGTGTATTTGCCAAGCTGGATTCATGGCCAGTGAAGATGGAACCGACTGTGTTGGTAATTATTTTATAGAAAATAAAAATATAAAAATGAATTAAGAAGCTTATCTAAAACCCCCTAAAGTCCCCTTTTCAGCTTTTTTCCTCAGTGTCATTGGTACTGGACTGATGTCTGGAAGTGTTTTCAATTGTGTCTCACTAGGTATTATGGTGAGGAAAATATCTGAGTAGCTCCTACTATTTTTCAAAATGATTATTTGTTGAAAAACAAGGATTTATTCAGTATCATGCTTATTTAGGAAAATTACCATTTAGTAAAAACACCTTCTGTGGTGGAAAATGCAAATATTCAATCACTAGTAGCTGTAACAAACCATATTTTAAAATATAGCTGCAAACAGCCATGGGCTTTGCAGACCAATACAGCCTGAAGTGGCTGTGATCTTCCTCAGGATAGCACTGCCTTGGGCACAATACACGTGCAGTGACACATGTTGTGTTTGCAACCACAGGCTGCTTCCTGGCCCGATTGTTTCTGGATCTTATTCTCTCTGTGATTACAAGCAGCGAGATAAAGATGGAACTGCTCAGTAAGAACGGCTGTAGGGCTGTGGCTTGCAAACAGCTTGAAAAAACAAACTTATTTATGTTTAATTAAAGCAGAGTTTAGGGGAGATGCAAGCATTCAGTAATTCCACAGTGAAGGAAAGTTTCTTTTAACTTCTCTTTTCCATCTTCAGATTTCGATGAATGTTCAAGACCTCATACTTGTGGGGAAGGCTTTTGTATAAATACTCTTGGCTCCTTCAGATGTGAATATTGTGATAGTGGATACCAAATGAACAGGAGGGGTGAATGTGAAGGTAGGTTTGGATTCTTCACCAGTGGTAATACTGTAACAGTTATCAAGCCAGACAGCTGCAATAGGAAGAGCCATTTGTTTGCATTGACTGCTGTTTCTGATCTCAACAGAGAACTTTACATCTATTTCTTTATTTTTGAAGAAATCTGGGCATTAGATGGAAATACTAGAATAACTCAACACAGATTTTTTTCATGTTTAACTCAATGCTTTTCTACCTAGTATATTTCTTTTCGTTCCCTTCAATCTCCATTTGCTATTGGATTTCAGACGGAATATCTTGGCACAGTGAATTTATATCTATTTGTGTTCAGAGTTTGCTTTCCCCATCCCACTCTGTGCTTATTTCCATGGATAGTTTCTCTAGCTTAATCTTACTGCTGGATTTCTCTCAGTTATTTTCTTCATTTAATTTGCCTTCAGATCGTTTTAACTTCCCCCTGTACACCAGCTGAAACTGGCAGAATGTTCAAAAGGACATCACTTGTTTTATCTACAGCCTGTCCTGGATGATAAAGTGAAGTTACCATTTATTCATATCACAAAAATGATGACAAATGTTACTAGGGCAAGAGTTGGACTCGACAATCCTTGTGGTCCCTTCCAACTCACAGCATTCTATGATTCTATGCTGCTTGGAATGATGAACGTTGCCTGCTGTTCAAGAGAGGCTTAGCACTGTGGCTTGAGCTGCAAAGGGAGACTTCTCAGAGAGTGCAATATTCAACAAGAAACCTGTTTGAGTACTCTCCAGCCTTTTCAGTTATTTGATGTCTGGAACCACAATCCAATTCCTACTATTTAGATTTAAGATGCTGCAAAGGAGTTCCCCCACTATGGACAGAACCATCTCAGGACAACTATTTTAACAACTCTTGCCATGGAATCTCTTAATTTCATTGTTAGTCCTTCCCTACATACTTTATCAAGTTTCTGTTTTTTGTTGTTTTTTTTTTTTTTAAAGTATAATTTTTCCTATATCATAATAGGTAGCAAATGATAAGTTGACTCTTTTTTATTTGGAAATATATATCTAGCAGTATTTCGTGTTGCAGGAGATCCTAGGACAGCTGACCTTCAAAACTTCATGTTATTTTTCAGTGTGATATTTTTGCCTTTTTTGCTGTTCTGTTTTCTTCTTTAATTTTCAGCTTGAAATGTGAACTATAAACCACAGGCACCCATTTCATTTTAAACATAGTTTTGTTCATACTTTAGTCTAAGTAACTTAGAACAGAATAAAATTGCTAACATGTTAGGTTGCCTAGCAAATAAACAACTTAAAGCTGCTGTGGATATATTTGCTGCTCTGAGCATTGCTAGAAGATTCCTTTTCTATTCAGACTTTTTTTTTTTATTTCAATAAATGTTTCACATACTCCAGTCTTACAAATACTTTTTCCAAATCTTCTCTGTCAGTAGGGAATCAGTGATTAAAATAGGTTAGAAATCAGAATATCACAGTGTGTCAAATTTCTTATTAGCTTGTATTCTAAATAGCATTGTGGTAGTCCTTTATCATTTAACTTAACAATATGTAATTTCTGAAACCAAATTCTTTGTTGAAAGATATTTAAGGTTGCTTAAGGGAAAAATCCTCCTACACTAAATCCATCAAACCAAGGAAATGACACATTCGGGGAATCATTTCAGCGTGTCATTACACCTACACTTCATAGTCACCCTACTGACAGATTCCAGATTCCACAAATAACTCCTTTCCACCTCCTCCACACTTCAAAAACAAAAGCAAGAATCCTCCAAGCTGCACACAATACACACAGTTCACTGACACTTCCTCACCCCGTCTTCATTCTGCCTTCAAGCTGTGCTCACACAAGCTCTGTCATGGGCCTAACCTGTTGTTGTTGTAGAGGCTATTGTTTATGTCGAACAGTATTATAGGCATAGCTGAACATCATTGCATATGATTAAGTATTCCTATAAAATTTTCTTGTGATTGTGATTTTCTTGTTTTGCAGCATTTAGACTTTATTTTGACTGAAAATTTCTGTACCAAATACGTCATTTATGTTTTGTGTTTTGAGGGTAGATACAGTCCAGGCAGTTCTGAGAACAGGTTTCAGCAGAAGTGGATTTTTTTGTTAATTAAATAAAAAAATCTCATAGCAGTTTCACTGAGAAGTAGTTGCAGGTCAGTATAGTAGTGGCTGAAGAGGCCTGTTTGGTTCTTTTTAATGTGAAAGTATTCTCAGCTGAACAGTCATGATTCTGTGAAAAACTTTGATTTGCCCACATACAGTGAGTTTTTTGGAGCTGGCGTGTTCAGTTCTCTGAAGGTTGGAACATTTTCCAGTTAAATTACAAGTGTTGGAGGCTACTTTCCGTCTGTAACCCTTTTTGCAAAACTAGAAGTAAATTGCCTCCCTACTACCTGGGAAGGAGTAGCAGTCCTTAATTGCAGAAGACACAACCACTAAGCTTGGGGCAAGGAGGGGACAGGAGCTTGGGAAGCTGGGTTTAGAGGTGACCATTTCATTAGTTCTGTGCGCTGCATGAAGCAAGTATTTAGTAAGAAAGATTATAATTATTGTGTAATTAAAGACCATATTATAAAATGATACTCAAGTATAGGAGCAGACTGGAATGAGGTAGCCCAGACAGTTAATTCCAACATCTTCTGATCATTGGTCAGTTGACAGCAACTTGTCTTTGAAAGTCATTTTTATATGTGGTCTGTTTTAGACTGCATATATTGTGGGTTTCTTTGGTGCAGGATAAGAAGTTCTTGATAGATGCTCAGGGCCTGGACATGAGATCCATGAGTTTTTCAGGACCTGTTTCTTGTTTTGTCATGGGTAAACTAGGACCTCTCCTTATACAACAAGTCCCTCTGTCACCCTAATCCTTGCCAGCTTCAGTGATGTGTGTGTTGCATGTGCTTTCTTTCAGACATAATTAACTCCCTACTCCCTGTAAACATCTTTGATTACCATGCACACAATTAAATTTACAGTCCACATAATTCTTAAATGCTATATAACTCTAGGACACAGGAGAATACAAAATTCCTCTTTGCTTTCAGAAATTAGAGTTATAAATTTATTGTTATTGCAATGCACTTGCAAAGTCTTTTGGGTCTGTCTATAGGAAGGATCTCAGGGCACTTCAGTATGGTAAAGGGGTGACATAAGCAAAGTTATTCTTACCTATCTAAGTCAGAAATCTGACCTGCTTGATGTTATGTAGGGCCTAGCAAAGATTCACAGTATAGCAGAAAATTCAGATTCAGTTGCATGTACTATGATCTAATTTATTTCTTAGAGATGCCCCTTCGCTGGTACAGATCTATGCAAACTTGTACCTTCCTGGGTCTCTAACAGACAAAGGATGCAACTCTTTAAATGTGTTAGTATAACATCAACACAGTCAAAATGACTAGATTAGTTTATTATTCAGTGTTTTGTTATGGCTTTGACTGATATTTCCTTTTATCTTCTCTTTTGAAGACATTGATGAATGCCTGACTCCACCTACATGTCCAGATGCACAGTGCGTTAATGCTCCTGGCTCTTACCAATGCATCCCTTGCAGAGTGGGATTCAGAGGCTGGAATGGACAGTGCCATGGTATGTTCAGTACTCTTTGTATCTCTTGTTCTGAGAGGCTGTATTTCCTATGCTATCAATGTTACAACCTGATGACAGCACTATGCCCTGTGTCCCCATTTCATTCAATAATAATTGAAAATAAAAGATTTTTAAAATTACTTTTATGTACTCAGACACAGTATATATGAGGAAATCAGGTTTTACCGTAGATAAATGTACATTGAATCTAGACTGCAGACAATACAATTATAATTACAAAACAAAATTCTTGAAATAGAAAATAAGGAACTGAAGTGGATGTATTCTCAGTGAAATGCTAGTATTAACAAATGGAAAAAACAAGAGAGTGCTAACACATTGGTGTGACTGGCAGGCTTTTCAATAGGATTTGGGAGTTTGAGAGTTATACTCACAAAAAAGTATATTAATAAAACTTACCTGTACTTCCAGCAAAACTTTCAGCACATCTTAAGGCAGCTTGTCTGACTTTAGATTAGGTTTTTAGGATAGATTTCTCACTTTATAATTTTGACAATTTTTTTTTTTTTTTTTATCCAAGTTTGAGATATCAATAAGAGCACATGAATCCATTGTGCAAAAAGAAATAATCTCTTGCAGTTTTGAGTGCTACTTCCTGGGACACTACCAGAAACTTAAATTTGACCTCAGTTGTGAAGGATCTGCTGTCTGCTGTGAATCCTCCTGTCCACTCTGTGTGTAACATGTGCCCTATAATTTGTAATTGTTGGAGAAACCATGTTACCTAAACAGGTGTCTAATAACCTACATAGGAGGTGTTTGCATTGTTGTTGTGGGTCAGATTGGCCGTGTACTTCCATAACTCATTTCCTAATCACTCCCAATTGCTATGATTTGGTCCAGTTCATAAAGCCATCTAAGAGCATTGTTTTGGTTGAAATAGCACTGGAAAGTGAGTGTCTACTGTGCTCCAGCCTCAAATGGGCTTTTGATGTGGAGCAAGACTAGAGGCAGGTTGCAGTGAAGCACCTGAAAATGTATGGTGTAGCTATCAGAGCCTCACCACCAGTTTCTCTGTATAGATGATACCTTTTTCCACCACCTTATTTTCTAATGAAGGCATATCATAGCAAATTATTTCTGTCTGAACATCTGCCTGTTAAAATTTATCAGCATGTCATAGCCACATTATTTGGTCTTGGCATTTGACTTACTATGGAGGAATGTATTTCACACGTAATTTCATGGATTTTAACAGAGTTATAACAAGCTATGGAATGTTTAAAGCAAACTGATGTGGTTCACTTAGCACATGTTAATGTTCATCTTTGTTTTGTTCCTTCCCACCTGCCTGGATTCCTGCTACACTTGCAAAGAATGCAGCTAATGCACTCTGTTAAGAAGGGTTTCCTGTTACTTAATTCCTTATTTGGAAAATGTAACGTTGATTTAATTTTGCATTCTTTCACAATATCAAGCTTGATTTCTACAGCTATTTATAAAAATAGCCTGGTTGAAAATGCCATGGCATAACTTTTACTTGTTTTATTATTGCTAACCAGGTTAGTAGGAGTAGAATGGGAGAAAAGAAGTCACTGCTCTGCTTAGATTTATAAACAAAACTAAGTAATGTAAGGGCTCAGTCTTGGTTCCAAGTTGCTGATACTTTTTTTCCTTGTATTACTGCATGTAGTTTCCCTTTTTCCTTTGTTTTATGAAATGTTCTAAGCCTAGACATCTCACTCACATCATTAGTGATATGATCAGTCATCATTTTCTGTTTATCCTAGACTTATGTCATGTTGGAAATGAGCCATACACATTTTAGAAAATGTAATGCAGACAGAGTTTGTCTTAAATCTGTAGCTTTGCAATATGGTACAATTTAAATACACTGGAAAGTAAAATATTTCCCGAGTTATCTGTGAAGGATATTTAAGTCCATTGTTCCATGAATTAATTTTTCTGCTGTTAGTTTAGGGCCGTTACAGCTCTTCTAGTTTTCCCCAGTGCTGTATTCAGTAATTTTTTTTTTAAACTCTGCTCGTTCCTCTGCTTGTACTTGATGCCCTAGAAAATCTAGTGTAACAATTCTACAGTTCTTTGATGTTATTGATATTGTAATCTTCCAGGATTTAAAGCCAGCCACTTTTGTTTAATAAAGGCAAGTCAATCGGTTCACTTCAGACTTAGGTAGAATAGATTTAACTGCAGTTTAGGTGGGAGTATCCAATGTGACATGCATATTGGAAGAAATTAAAAGTGGCACCTGCACACCCTGACACCTCATTAGCTTGAAATTACTACTGTTCCAGGTACCTCGGTGTGTTTGTGTTGTGCAGGGACTATTTGGAATATTTTTTTTTAAACTTTACTTGCAATCACAGGTTTTCTTCATCTTTTTCCACATTTGCACATTCAAATAAAGTGATATATCTTGATATATAATACTAATAAAGTAGCATGTGAATCTAGAGCACACTTCTGTGTATTGACAAATAAATGAAAAAAATTTGATTGACAAAACTTTCTAGACTGCTTTACCCTCATGGTTATCACTGTGGTGGATTTTGCAGCTATGTTGTTAACTAACACTATTCAGCTTGTACAGCATTAGGTACTCCATCAGAAAATTTCAGAGGTCAGCAGAGCTGATGTATATACCTCCAGCCCTACTGTAGGGAGCTACAATAGAATCAGTTACAGCTCTGGATTTCATCTCAGAAGACTTTGGTTCTGTTCCTGGCTTTTCTGTTGGTGTTGTGGGACAGTCTCTTGGAGTCCCATCCAGATATCAGAAATAATATTTCAGGCTTTGTTGTCAAATAACTTGGAAATAAGTAGATGAAAAATAATCTATAAGAAGCAGATTTGTTATTTAGTTGGAAATTCACATGCCTGACTGCTGAATTAGGTTCTCTGTTTTAAAAAATTCTTGAGTTAGAGCATTGATCATATACATTGAGAGCAAAGGTTGTGCTTTGTTGAGTGAGCACATTTTGCAACAGTAGGTATCTGAGAAATTAGTCTTGCAGAAGAGTGTAAGTAGTATTGCCTACTGAACTGCCATGGCAGAGCACCTGTGGATCTGTGCTGTCATCTCCTGGGAGGATGCCACTTCGTGTTCTTGGCCAGGCTGCAACAAGGCATCTTATTTACAGAGTTAGAGGCTCAAGTAAGGAAACAAGAATTGTAGGTCATTTGAAATATGGACCATAATGGTGATTTTGTTTGTGCCTGGGGAGAGATGGGCTTTGTCAAAGTCAGATTGTACAGAAGCTTGTAAAGAGCCAAGAATAATAAATATATATGAGGAAAACAGTTACTGCAGATATTCACACTAGCTAATAAGAACTATGATGATGATTTAAAGACCTCTCATCTTTTTCCAGTTCTTCCTCTGCTACAGCTGCCTAAATAGCTCAAGTGCCTCAAATAATCAGTAGATTGCCTTTTTTATGTTGACAGATTTTGTGTGCTTTGTGGTGGCAAAAGACAGGATAATTGGGAGTAATGTGATTTTGGGCACAGAAAAGCAAATAAGGTGTAATTATTTTTCTGCATCAGTGAAGCTAAAAAATACAGTTTTTTCCATACAAACAGGGACACCTACTTGCTGTTAATTCCATCTCCAAAATAAATAAATAAATTTTGAAAATTAATATTTTATTAAGTGAAAACTACTCCTAGGAAAAAGACAATATTGATTATTTTAGAATACTGAATTAATGCTGGCTGCATTTGTAACAAAATATGTTATTTGTTTATATATTTGCTTTTTTCTTTTTTGATTTATGCAAATTGCATTCAGAAGGAATACTTGAAAACTATTCTTGAATAGTAATGTAGCCATTTTCATGTTGGCTAAAGAGAGTGACCTGTCTAGTTAATACCCTTCTTTCAGAGAATGCTGAAAGTAGGTGTTTGTGGGATAGTTTATAGAAAAAAAAAAAAAAAAAGTTTATTTCAAGTCCTCCTGTACATAAAGAGAGATTTTGCTTCTAAAACTTTTGTTATGAAGGTATAAGCCAATAGAGTTCCTTGTTGCCTATATAGAGTAGCGTTACAAGGGGACCTGCATGAAGTGCAGAAATCCCCTGTAAATTCTTCAGGTATCAGCTGAGTCCTTTAGAACCTGCCTCCTTTAAGTCTGTTTGAAATATGTCATCTAAGAAGGTCTTACATGTACTTGTGTTTCATATAGCCTTTAGTTGTGCACTGGAGTACTCCTCTAAATCCTGTACATTAATCAACCTAGCTTTAAAAAAATCAAGAAAAACTCAACAGCAGAAGATGTGGTTGAGGTCTGTTCTAGCTTCGAGAGGACCTGCCTGTTCCCTTAGACCCATACGTAAGCTTCAGGTAAACTAGTGAAGGCAGCAGGTTGGGGGATTCTGACCAGAACACATGTTTTAAAAATGATTTCAGAGAGAACAGCTTCTCACACAGCCTTGCCAGCATGAGCTGTGTCTGCTTTTCTGGACTGTTCCTTGCAATAGCAGAAGGATTAGTGGTTGTAGTTACAAGGTATTGGCAGCTGCTAGTGCTTTTATCACAGGTACATATCCTGAGAGTAAATCTGTGTAATGCAAGGATCAACATGCTAGCACTTGCTGACCTCTTCTCTATACTAAAGTTGGACTGGTTTAAGCTACTGTGGGAGAATTATGGGCAAAATAATCTTATTCGGGTAAGGATGTGGACACAGTTAGTTCATAGTGCAATTCCTATAGGAAAGGAAAGGAAAGGAAAGGAAAGGAAAGGAAAGGAAAGGAAAGGAAAGGAAAGGAAAGGAAAGGAAAGGAAAGGAAAGGAAAGGAAAGGAAAGGAAAGGAAAGGAAAGGAAAGGAAAGGAAAGGAAAGGAAAGGAAAGGAAAGGAAAGGAAAGGAAAGGAAAGGAAAGGGAAGGGCAGGGAAGGAAAGGAAAGGAAAGGAAAGGAAAGGGTTAGTTAGCCTAAACTGCAGTCCTTGCAGTACTGTGATGAAAGCATTGTTTTAGTCACGTGGGCTCTGAATATAGTTAAGTATTTAAGCACAAGGCAGCTCAAGTTCAAATCCTTTTTTTAAAATCAGAATTGCTGCAGAATTTACAAGGTCAAAATATACAGGAAAACTGATATAACCATGCTTATGGCAGAATTTTAATAAATTCCCAAGCTCAACTGAAAGATGGTTGTACCGAAGTTAATTATACACTTATGCTTTCTTTGCGTTCACAGATATAGATGAATGTCAGTATGGCAATCTCTGTACAAATGGACGTTGTGAAAATATGGAGGGGTCTTTCAGATGTATTTGTGGCCAAGGTTTCAGACTCTCTACATCAGAGGATCAGTGTGAAGGTATGAAAGAATATTATTAAACTTCATAAGGTTGCACTCACCTTTTAGATAATATTTTTCATCTAATAGTATTCCTTTTAATGGAGAAACAACTAATGTACAACACTGAAGCTAAATAACCAAAAATGTAAGAATGTATATTTCCATTTTATGGCTTCTATGGTCACATTGTAGATTTTGACATTTGTTATAAAGCCAATCAAGAACATGTAGTAATATTTATATTGCTAAATTGGAACTTCTGCAAAAACCCAGGCTGCACCCTCTTGGAACTCAGCAGGGTCAGTTAACACTGAGCTGATGCCTGCATTGGTGTCACTGCATTTCAAGTAGTACATTATAGTAGAGAGACAGTTTGGTGTTGTATTTCTAAGAACAGTACCTGTACCTCCAAAGTATCAGGTTCTATATTTCTTCCACCTCTAAAATTCCCAGCAGGACTGCTCCAGTGGAACAAAATTAGGTTTGAAGTCAGAGCAGAGTAGTCTGAGAGAGAACCTAGAGTGTGTACAGGAGGTATGAATATCCCTCTCCTTATGAGGGGGGGACTTGTTGAAACCTCTCCCCAGAGGTGAAAATCTGGAAGAATGTCTCCAAGCTGTAGAAGCACACAGAAAACAGAACATTTCTTGTCAGATGTTGGTTTTTCTTCTCTTCCCTTCCCCTCACCCTTCCCTAAGTGTCTGTGTGTAGCACAAAACACTTTCAGACTTCTGAGTGCTAAAAATAATATTGTAAAACTAAATGATCGTTCATGTAAATTTGTCAGGAAGTTTGAAACAAAACATCAGTGTAAGTTAAGAGTCTTGAGTGAGTTAAATGTGCTGTCCAGGACACACAGCAGACTGGTCTTGGGGAAAGTATGTAGACAAAGTTTGACTGCTTCCTCTGAGCCTTTCATGGAACAGCAGGGCCCTTGCCAAGCTGAGCTGGCATGTGCAGACTGTTCTTCTTAAAGTGCACCCTTTTAAAGTAAGGACCTGTACATGTGCCCAGATGCTTCATGCAGCCCTACAGATTTCAGTGATCCTTAAATTCAAAACTTCTGTGGTTGCAAGAAACCGTCACTCAAGAGGTCAGACTGTGTAGCCATAACACAGACCTGAAAACCTCACTGAGTAATTTTCTCCTGTTTGCATTGAAGTATATTTTCAGAAGGACATTCAGCTGTGCCTAGATCCTAGAAGTGACTAGGAACCCACCGTATCAATTTAATTACTATTGCTTAACAAGTATTTTATAAATAAGTGAGGGAAAGGAGGCTTCCTAGCTCAAACAAGACATATGTTATGAATTCAAAGGGCCACTCCCCTCCACTATTTTGAGTTTTTCATAGGAAAATTTAAGTTTTATGTTCAAATCCATCTGTTAACTCAGGCTGACCCCATTTTATGAGAACCAAAGCACTGAGGATTAGCAGTGGTTGTGGCAGCAAAGAGACATTTCCCCATACTTAGAGGATTAATACTGTTACAAGGCAAGCATTTAAAGGAGCCTTAAGGTACAACTTAATAGGGAACAGCCTGTCAGTGTGCATCTCAAAACCACACCCTGTTAAAAGGTGATGATCCTTCTGGAAAGTATTTTGTGGGTTTTGCTGATTCACTGGAGTGGCTAGCTTGTTACCTTTGCTAGATGTAAAAGAAACAAAAGCAGCTCTCAAGCAGCATGTGTGTGTATTTGTGTGTCTGTGTGTACCCATTTGTGCATTGAGGGATATATTGACAGTACAGGAGAGAAAGCTGAAAGCAGTCATCTCAAGGAAAACATCCAATCTGCAATTTCAGATATTTTTATGCATTATATTGACTATCTGCATTTGTTAATAAATAAGACCAAGAGAAGCAGTACTGGATACTGACACTCTGCCTTGCTGATTTGTTCAGAATTGGTTATTGCACCATTTGATTGGTAATTGCTATTATCAGATGTGTTATGTTTTCACTGCCTCTTCTACTACAGATATAGATGAATGCCAGCACAGATCACTCTGTACAAATGGACGCTGCAGGAACACAGAAGGATCTTTCAGATGTATTTGTAGCCAAGGCTACACATTATCATCTACTGGAGATCAATGTGAAGGTAATCTTGTGGACTTAAGACACTTTTTTCAATAAGATCTTGAGTATTTCAGCTATAGGCATGAGCTCTTCTCAGAATTGGGCAGAAAGATATGTTGCTTCTCTTTCTTTATAGTTTACTGTCAGCCATTCAACAGTCCCCACCTACACAGCCACATATTTAATGGATTCTGAGAAATAGTCCCTGTCATCTTTCCACATACAAGAAATCAGCACATGTGTTTCCAACAGTAAGACTGGAAGAGCAGTTGACATTGTTACCAAAAACAATGAAGCCTTTCCAAACCTTGTTGCTCAAATTCTGACACAGAGGTTCTGTATTACAAAAGCTTCTGCCAGCATACACTATTCACATGGGGGCCTGCTAAGTTAAAACTTCGTCTCCAGCTGGTTTTGGGAACCTGTAGCCAACTACCACAATCCCACATGTGCACTGGCAGCAGAAAATATGTAGTACAGGATGAGCTCCAGGGGGATCTGCTGGAGCTCACAGCTTTCACTGTCTCAGAATGCTGAGCTTGTAAATACAAAAATAAGAGGTGAAAGATGTACAGTAAATGTAGGGAATGTAGGGAGAAATGCTGTGTGTGTCTCAGAATGCTGAGCTTGTAAATACAAAAATAAGAGGTGAAAGATGTACAGTAAATGTAGGGAGAAATGCTGTGTTATAGAAAACAGAAACATCCTGTTACCTCTCAAAGTAGAACTATTTAATTGTCCAGTAATGGGAAGATTTTTCTAATGAATTATTTCAAAGCTACTCCCTCCCCCTTCTCTATCATTGACTATACTGCCTGACATGGTACGTTTCAAGCATTTTGGTTCCCCCAGCAAGAAGCCTTACAAACCACCAAGTCTACAGAGAGAGAATTTGAATTAGTAAATGTCGTTAGCATGTGGGAGCATATGAAATGGTGAGTTAAACCACCTTGTAGTGAAGAAGAGCAAATGAAATATAGAAATAAATTGTAATCCATTGTAGTTGAGGACCAAATGTTTTCTAGAACTTCTCTTGAGTCTACTTTGGTGCATTTCATATAGCCCAAGAAGTCATGGTAACTATTGCTGCTCTCTGTCACTATGCAATGATTTGTCAGGACAGGTCCGTGCTTTATCTTCATCTCTTCCTTGATCCTGTTCAAGGGCAATTTTCAAGAAAAAATAATTTCAGAAGCTCTCAAGGCAAAAGAAGAGGGATTGGAGCATACAAAGAAACAAGATAAAACTGCTCCCTGACCCCAGGGTCTTTGTCTCGTTTGCAACAGTCTGTAACCATATCTTCAGGTTCTCCATGCAGTGACAGAGCAGTTAATTTCTGTAGAGACAGTTTGTTCACCGAAGATTTTTATAAATATTACAAATCCTACACAAAATGTATTCATCTCTTGAAGTGGAAGTAATTCTTCTGTGCTTTCATTATATCCCTTCAATATTTTCTGAAGTATAGGATATTATGAACAGCTTTTGCACCTTGAAAACTTAAGTTTGAACAGACTATGCTTGTTCTGCTGTCAGTAAGAATGCTTTGTGCAACTGCTTTATCTGCTAGACATTCATCTCTCTTGCTTTTCCTCACCTTGTAATGTAGTTATTTTTGAAGGCTCCTTGAAGTATTCAGTGCACATTTAGAGAACTCTGTTGATTACAGGTTTAAATCTCAGATTCTTTTCATATCAGCGGAGGTCCTCAGCCTCTCAGCCATGTTCCCATCTTCATGAAAATGACTTTCCTGCTGACTGTTAGTTCAGCCAGATGTGTGCATGGACTACAGGGCAGAGCTTCCATAAAGAGAAAATCATCTTGAGAAGACAACCAATGTTTCTTCACATGATGGCCTCTGATTTTTGGATTAGCCTGTTTACCTTAAAGTTTTCTAACACTTCATAGAGAAAGCAGGAAAGGGATGACAAAAGCTGTGGGTATAGCCTAGTGAAACTATCACACACGGTTGTGTGAAAAGAGAGTGGTTCAAATTCTGTCCAGTTTCTCAAAGACTCAGGGATGGACATTTGTCACATCAGAGGATACCCAAAAATGTATCCGACTATAAAGCTGATGTGATTGCCAAGTCACTTGCAAGAAATGTGCTTGTTTATTTAATAAGGATTTCTTCTACTTCAGAAGTTTTCTTAAAAAAGTAGCAGTTCAAGAAGCAGTTTGCTGGTTCGATCGTTATACACTTGTGCAAACTTCTGGGGATATTGCAGAATTTGGCAGACTGATGCTGCGCTCATTTTCAGCTGTTCTTTTTGCAACTCTCTGGCAGTAGTTTTTGTCTGGAAGTCTTTGCACAGTATTTCACTTGTTTAAGAATAATGGTAATTTGCAAATAATTGTTCTATACATTGGTGCATACATGCAGTATACATATTCTGTATGCATCCTTGCGCTGAACTCTTGAGAAAATAAGGCCTTCATACCTTCAGTTCTATCTTGAGAGCAATAGTCCATATGTCCATTCCTTTTGTAAATCCCTGTATGCCCTGTTATCCAAGGCTGAAGAACTTTTCCCTTGTGCAGTACCAGTAGAGACTTGTTATGGTCTGCTGGGACATTAGTAACCTGGAAGTACATGACCATCCACAGGTGAGATGTATACACAACCCTCCACTTGAAGACAGAAAAAGAGGTTGCTTTCTAGTAATCAGAGGTCTTGCATGACCACATGCATGTTTATTTTCTTTCTGCCTTACTCTCTCATTCAGCATCTTGTTCTTGAGACTTTCTGCTCTGTGTTGCTCTGAATATGAGGGAACAGAAAGTGTGAGTGAACCTGTGGCCTTGTCTCAACTGAGAGGAAGCATGAATATGCACCAGCTGGACTTAAATATAGACTGTACATCTCAAAGAACTCAGGTTACTGGAAGAGTCTGAAGCAGAGGAGGCTCCAGTGTTCTCCTAGGAGCCTTCAGAGATCTTGTTAGCCAAAATGTTCTAGACATGCATGTGTAAAGGGCAGTAAAAAGTACTGAATGTCTCAAGCATGAGTTACTGTCTCGGATTTTTCTGGAGGTTCTTGTGCAGCAACCATAGGACCTGTGAAGAGTTGCATCGGAGAAAGGGAGGCTTGTATTCTATATGGAAAATGATGCATTTTGACTGAATTTGGCAGAAGACGCCGCCTTGTTGTGAGACTTGGCATTAACTCAGCGCAAGGGAGTCGTTAATTTTTTCTCATGCTCCTAGTCAAAATTAATTGCTGTTTTACATAAACCACAATTTATTTCTCAGTTGAAAATTATTATAAAACATGTGGTTATCAGAAGGTCACAACTTTGTCAGCACTAAGTGCGGTTTTATCTGCAGTAACATTCATTTATGTAAGAAAGCTATTCCTATTTCTTATTTTTATCAAATAGATTAAATCCCAAGGGTAGTTGCACTTTGATATAGTGTGGGTTTTCCAGAGATATGTGTAGAAATGAGGTCATGTCCTCTTTTTTAATTACAGTTGTTATTCATTCCTGCAGCACAGGAAAAAGTTACAATTCTAATCAGCTAAAATCCATGCTTAAGAAATCAGAATAATCAAAGGCAGTGGAAAAAGTCTTTGATAACTGTTTTTCAAAGGAAACTATCTGCATTATCAGAGCAATAGACTCAGTGACTTATGAGGTAGGGCACTGTGGAGGCAGGGGAAAGTTGCTTGTGAGATGCTTGTTTTATTTGACTCTCTGATTTTCTGTTTGCTTTTAAAACTTAGAGGCGCAGTCATCAAATACCTTTTGATCTTTAGCTGTAGTGAAGCAAAATAATATAACTGGAATGTAAGCACTTGCTGAATTAATCCTATACTCACAGTAGCTGTGCTCTGTTTTCTCCCTTGTGCTGCCTTTAAGCCCTTTGAAAGACAACAGGAAGAAAAGACTTTAGGTAGGACAATGCCAGTGTCCTGTTCTTGAAATATTTGATTCCTTTGTATCTAGTTTGTATCCTGAAACTTGTCAGTCAGCATGTTTATCCCATGCACATCAAGACACTAGGGCAGGGTCTACAGGCCTGAGGCTTGATGCTGGGAACCTGGTGTGTAGGCAGCTGGGAGCTAGACCTGCATGCCCTGACTCTAGAGCTCGATTTATGGCTTGGGTGCAGCACTGTGCAAAAGCAGCTGTTCAGCTTTGTGACCAAACTGCTACGCCTGCAAAATGGCTGTATTGCATCACATGAACTGCATGAAAAAGTCAGTTAGCAAAGCAGTGCTCACAGTGTGGTCCCTGTCCTACAAACCTCCTGTCCACATGGTGGTTTTGTGAGTAGTCTCCACAGGCATGTCTTGTCTGGGTGCATTAAGAAGAGAGTGACCAGCAGGTCGAGGGAGGTTCTCCTCCCCCTCTACTCTGCCCTGGTGAGGCTGTATCTGTGGTACTGTGTCCAGTTCTGGGCCCCTCAGTTCAAGAGAGATAGGGAACTTCTGGAGAGAGTCCAGCGGAGGGCCATAAAGATGATTAAGGGGCTGGAGCATCTTTCTTGTGAGGGAAGACTGAGAGAGCTGGGTCTGCTTAGCCTGGAGAAGAGAAGACTGAGAGGAGACCTTATTAATGTTGATAAATATAGGGCGGGTGTCAAGAGGATGGGGCCAGAGTCCTTTCAGTGGTGGCCAGTGATGGCAACGGGCACAAGCTGGAACACAGGAGGTTCTGCTTAAACATGAGGAAAAGCTTCCTTACTGTGAGGGTGCCAGAGCACTGGAACTGCTGCCCAGGGAGGTTGTGGAGTCTCCTTCTCTGGAGGTATTCAAAACCCGCCTGGATGCTGTCCTGAGCAACTTACTCTAGGTGAACGTGCTTTGGCAGGGGGGTTGGACTAGATGATCTCCAGAGGTCCCTTCCAATCCCGACCATTCTGTGATACACCAGCTGTGCTTGGGCTTGCCCGTGGTCTGGATGACGTCTGAGTCAAGTCACTTCTGGCTCAGGGATCTCTGTCTAAACATGTCCAAAGGTGCATATTGCAAACCAGAAATTTGCATTAGTAGGCATTTTTTGTGTCTGTCTTCTAAATGTACAACTGCTTGAATTTGTTTTTAACTGCATTACTGTACCGCAGTAACCCTTCTAGTAGGGTAAGAAGTGGTATAAAGATCTGGTATGATAGCTTTCATGAGATGCAGATGGCACATGTTAGACGGGAATGAACTAGGAACAAATTACATACAAACTCAAATTTTAAAACTCTCTAGAAATACAAGAAGTTTGATGATATGATGAAGAAGAAATTAAAAGGACATCATGAAGTGTAGTAAACTTGATTTCCACACATGCACACAGTTGTTAAAGGGCATGGTAGCTTCAAGTTGCTACATTAGTATCAAAGTATCTCTATTAAAAGTTTTATCAGTTTCTGCATCATTTAATAATTCAGTTACATTTTTATTTCAGATGTTGATGAATGTCTTCGAGACAGTGATACTTGCCTTGGAGGAAACTGCATCAATACTGATGGGTCTTACAAATGCACTTGTCCAGATGGTTTCCAGCAGATAGCAAATAGGGGATGTCAAGGTATGAAATAGCTATAAAAAATGCCTGGATCATTATTATAAGTGTACAAGTCTGTAGGCATAACTTATGATAGTCACCAATCATGCTAAGGAAGAGAAGCTCATTTTATTTATCATTTATAGTGCTTTCTTGCTCTTCTTGTTTTATATTGCTCTCTGTAAATACATGCTGAGAAATTATTTCAAGAGTCTGAAACCTCAGCCTTCATAACTTCAAAGAGAATCAGTATTCGAATTAACAGAGGTACAGTGCTGCATTTTCCAAAATTCTGGAAACATTTATTTTCACAGAACTTCCTATGCTGGTGAATCAGTGATGTAACAGAAAGAGGAGTACAGTTAGCGTCAAGTCATAATAGATAACCCTCTCTCACCTCTAAAACACTTGTGGTGCTTTGTGGAGGATGGGTGGGGAGGAAGAGAATGTGTTACCTGAGGCTGAGTCAGCATTGCCAAACCCAGAAAAATACTTCCCAGGTTTTAGTTCTGAACCATCCCAGCTGCATGTTGGCACAACACCCAGGCATGCATCATGAGTCCCTTTTGCCATCTGTTTTTATGAGATGAAAACCATGGTATTAGAGCTGGAAAGTGATAGCATGTTTGTGCTCTAAATGACTGGAGGACCAGGAGACTGGACTTTGCTTTTGCTGTGCAGTTTAGACTTCAGCTGCGAGACTGTATTCCAGCTGATCTGTGTTGAGGATCCTGTGCAACCAACAGTAAAGTCCCTATAAAAGTTCTGGGTATTCTATGTGACTGCTTTCTAATTCAGAAAATGTTGCATTCAACATATGGAAGTGCTGTATTAGACCTTGCTTTAGCAAATAAAAGAGTATTGAGCACAAGCTATATATCAGTGCCAGCTTTGATACCATTCACTCCACTATGTAAAGCAGTAGTATATAGAATTCATGTTTTAAATGGATGAATATAAAAAAACTGAACGCACTTATGACCCAACTAAGGGACAGACAGTATAGACAGTATTTTTAACTGAAAAATATGAATGAAAATTGGAAATGATTTCAGGTAAGAACACCACACTTCAGAAAGAAGACCACCAATGCTGAAAAATAATACCTTACTGCAGACAGGAGTAAAACTGCTTGAGAAATAGCCAGATCAATATCAAAACAAATGGAATGAAGGAGGAGTTGATACAATGAATACTAACAAGTTAGAATAGCAAAGAACTGGATACAGTGAAAGAACATAAAAGGAGATCTTTGGCTAGCAGAATTAAGTATGGTTAGAGTTTTTTTTTTTACTGTGTTGACTACTTGTTGTTAAACTGCTACCAGTTGCAATAGTAGAATTTTTATTTGTCAAAGATAAAAATCTTCAGTATATTTTCTTGTCCAGTATTTTGTACTGGACAAATCTAGCCGTACTCATATCATAAATGATGACTTCTTTATATTTCAACAGTACCTTCAAAAGCAGCAGCTAAACTGAGATATTTTTAAATGACTGAAAGTTATTTCTAACAGAGTTCTGTAATAACAAGAAAGAACATACAATTTTTGAGAGACTTTACCTGGAGATATTAGGGGCATGGTAAAATAATACGCCACTTGCAGAGTGATCTTGATCACACAGTATACTGGGTATGAACAAACAATATGCATTTCAATATATCCAGTTCTATATTGAAGAAGGACTCTGTCGTGCTTGATTGATAATGGACTTCCTTCTGGGGCACAGTTACTGAGAAGGATTTAGGGGTCAGAGACACTCAGCTGAATATGAGCTTCCAGTGCAACCCTGTGGCCAGTAGGACTAATGCACTCCCCAGAAGATTGAAAAAAATCATAATATGCAGCAGGAGTAAGCAAGGTTTGTTTACCTCTATTTTTCACAAATACAACTGCTCTTGGCACATTGTTGTACATTTTGGTGCCCACAATTCAAAATGGATGCTGTGCAGCTGAGGAGAGTCAGAGATGGACCCAAAAAAGATGATGGCCTGGGGGAAAAAGGATTGAATGCTTTTAAACTGCTCATTTTGTTGGGGGGGGAAGGTGAGGTGACTTGATCGTAGCCTTATTATGTTAAAAGAAAACCATAATTGAAAGTAGAGAGCTATTGAATTAAACTAGCCAATTTATCACAGAATGCAGTGTCTGCAAGTTGAATCTAGACTAGACTAGAAATTAGGAACATGCATTTTGGTAAGGAGCAAAGTTGAAAAGAGTCCAAAACATTAGAAAATGTGTAGTTTCCAATTTCAGACAAATTAGAGTTGATTTCCCTAACAATGTTAATTTTGTTTTCCTGTCTTTTAATACATCATTCTACCTTATGTAATCAGCTGGTTTGGTTTCCAGTATTTTTCTGTCAGTTTTAAGAAACTGACAGCTTGGTCTTGAGAGCAGTGTCGGTCCTGAGAAGGTACCGTACTGTCCTTGTCATTGCTGGTCTCCTGACTTTCAGAGAGCTTCACGAAGTATGTCATTGGTCTGCGTTTACTGTGAATTCAGAGAAAACTGCATACATGTAGGTGTTGCATGAAGTGCAGTGCACTAACTTTGCCCTGTGCACCTCATACAGATCCTCCCCTTCCCTGAGCTGCCTCTGTTCTTTCCGCATATGTGCCATGACTTCAAGACACTGGCCTCGAATGTTTACACACAGGACAGAATCAGTTTGTATCTAAAGAAAATTCTATAATGGCTGTTAAGGGTCTTGAGATTATGATATTGAAATCCTAATTTTTCTAATCTATCAAAATCACTTGATGCATTTTGTATGGCTGTAACAATAGCCAGAATCTAAGCAACAAAAGACACAGTTAAGAATAAGAAATTCTAATATCTGTGATGATGGATGAATAAGCCATGTGTCTAAATTTTGTTTGTAAATTTGTGTTTGATCTCAGCATGATACTGAAAACTTCTTAATAGGTTTTTGTAAAGGAAAATACAAAAGTGCAGTTACAATGTGAATAATTTATGTGAAAGTGGTACCTCCTGAATTAATGACTGCAGTCCTTAAGTTCTGATGGCAGGTTTTGTTGTTAAGATGAGACACCAGTCAGAAAGAAATGCTTGTTTTTCAGATTCACAAATTTGAAAGGCAGTGTTTGAAAAATGCTAAGTTGGTTTTTTTAAAAAAAAAAGAAAAAAAGAAAAAAAAAAGGCAATGATGACAGTCTCTTATATAGCAACCTTTTGGGACCATTCCCATTCCCCATCAGCAAAAAAAGAGCATTTGGCTTTAAATTATGTAAAATCAGCCTGCTGGAAAAGATGCAACTCTGGACCTGCTGGTAACACATGGAGCCAGATGTACAAGTGGACCAGCATGCAGCCGTCAAAAAGCAGTGAGATGGAGCCATCTGAGGATTTCCCTAATGCAGAAGAAATGTTGGCTACTATGGAGCTTATACTCCCGTCTCACAAATCACTCTCATCTGCTCATCCTCATCGCAGAGAGTGATATAGTGAGAGCATGATGCAGCAGAACATACGGATGCATATACAGAGTTTAAGAATGATACCAGAAGATTTGGTTACTTGGAAAATGAGCCTGTTTATATAGCTGTTTACATAGCTGATGAAAATAAAAGCTGCTTTTAAGATTAATTGAATGTAGGCTTAATAGTAAGGGTATGATGATTTGCAAAGCTCTTAATGTCTCTGTATTTTCAGATATCAATGAATGTGAGAGATCTGACCTCTGTTCCCCTCACGGGGAGTGTCTAAACACGGATGGTTCCTACCAGTGCATATGTGAGCGAGGTTTTTCTGTGTCTGCAGATGGCCGAACATGTGAAGGTGAGACAAGTTACAAGAATGCATTCCCATTGATTTGCTCTTATTAGTTGGGTGAGAAAAGTAGTCAATTTGGGTCTAAAATCCCAAACTCACTATTAATTCTGCAGTCTGCCACCTAAGGGCCTGTTCTTTTTCTCATAAATGCACAGTGTGCTATGTTGCTGTTTGAATCATAAAAAGTATAACAGTAAATGTATAAAATGAGCAACATAATTGAGTTAGTTTGTTACAAGTTGTGTTTTACTTTTCTTGATTTTTAATAATTTTGCTATCTTAACATTGGATTATATTTTTTGAGCAAAGGAAATTAGTGAAAAAGAAGGAATGCTAACCTAAGTATGGCAAAGGACAGAATTATATTCTTATGTTAAGATACATGGAACCCATAGACATGTGTAATAATACAGAAGTCTATTAATAGATGAGAAATTATTTCTATGTTATAGCAAAGATGGAAGGAATAAATAAATATATATAAAATACATGTAAAATGAGTTTGGAACTCAGGCTTCTGATAAATTTCAGTGGGTAAGACCTTCCTGCCATAAATATTTAGGATCATTTAATTTAAAGCTTTGCAAGTGCATTAGCAGCAAGCCTGAATGTTCTCATTGCTGTGTGTGAGACAACAGAACCTTACTTGTCAAGACTTTAAAAAAGATGCAGATGAAGCATCGTACAACAGAAGTAATACCAGTGAGAAATTGTAGTAAAATGCTGTTTATGATAGAACTTCAGGTATTTTGAAATGGCAGAAATGGTGTAAATATCAGTAATTAGATCTTTACAGTGCTAAAGCCAGCTTATTCTTCATAAACATATGCAGGTATGCTTATACAGATATTATTCATATCAAGTTGTAAAAGCTGCCCCAGTAATAGCACTGGTGAGAAAAATCAACCAGGAGCCTAGAATTTAGGTGTAACTAGGGTTTTTAATTGGTTATAGCATGAGAATATATCCTGTTGCTAATGGGATACACACACCTGCTAGTGATACTGCTGTCCTGCACTGAATTTGAAATAGGAGACTTGTGCTTAATGGTACCAAGACGATATGTGGCTTTGTGTAGCCATTGATGCTGACATAAAATAAAAATTCCCCCAATTGGATGAAGAAAAGGTTCTTCCTTCAGTGGAGGAGGTGTATGGAAACTTCTGTTGCATGAAATGACTGTTGCATTTCCTCCCCCTACTTTTACCAGAGGAAAAACAGCATTACAGCATTATTATTTGAGCTGGCATATAACTTGCCATATAGTTAGTAATGTAATATCATATGAAATTAAATACTCTACTGGCAAGAATACTATTATACTGATGTAAAGGAATAAGTGCTATATATTTAGATATAGCATGACATTGAACGCACTATTTGTGTTTTAATTATTATTGATAACTAAAAAAAAAAAAAATAATCAGTCCTGCAGTATTTTTAGTGCTTTTTCCTCTCTAAACATTTACTTTAGTTTGTAATCATGGTGTAAGTTAAAAGAAACATTCTCTTACTGCCAAGACAAAAGTTTGGTCAAGTAGGCTAGGGAGAGCAAATCTGAAAAACTCCAGTGGTTGATGAACAAGGCAGTATTTTGTGATTTCAGGTAATGGGGATAATTCCAGTGCATGTTTATGGACTCTTTTGGCAGCATGTATACTTTTCACCCAGTGTTTAGGAAGGATATGGTTAAATATCTTCAATTTCTCTGCAAGAAAAGTAGTAGCAGGTGTTTTGCCTCACTGCTGAGCATAGCTTAAAAAAAAAAAAAAAAAAAAGTGGTCAGAGAAGAATGCAGCCTGCTCTTAGTAGAAACCAAACACTTTATTCCAAACCAGAGTTAGAAGAACCTTGTGAAATCTAACTCTCAGAAATGAAAAAAGGCAGAACTGAATAGAACCACAATTTAAAAATAAAAGTCAGTGGCATCTAATTTTAGGGGATGTACCAGAAACAATGAGCCCCTCTGTCTGCATCTCTGACAGTAAATAATGTAGCACAGTTCCCAGGGAAGGGTTACCATCACGTATGATGAAGTAGTACAAAGTTAATCTCCATTAGAACAAAAAAGCCAAACTTTTACTAAACAGAAAAAGATGAAATCACAAGATCTTATTTCCAGGATTGTGAGTAGTTTTGGAACTTTTTAATGAAGAATAAAACAACAAGTACAAAAGCAGTTGAGCGTGCTTCACAAGTAGTTGGTGGTGTGTATGGAATACAGATCAGACTTTATATTCAGCACTTGGAAAAGTATTCTAATAACTTGGCGAAGCAAGGGTACTTCTAGTCTTCTGAAGCAGCAGCACTCCTTTTCTACCATGATTAGTTTCTCCATTCTGTCATTTTAATAAAAACAATTCTGAGTTTAAAAAACTCGTTTGAAGGGAGCACTGATGGCATTAGTGTTAGTATTTGTAGTGGTGTCAGCTTCCTTTGAAAAGGCAAGACAAAACAAAAGGATCAGAAACAAAAGGAATGTGTGATATTCCAGGTACTGAGGAAGGATGTGGCTTCCAGCGGCAGGAGCTACTGTTCTTTACACTAGGTGCCTCTGTGAATTTACTTCTAGTTAAGTGAGTGAGAATAACTGTTTATACCATCAGAGAAAGAACCTGAGGAAATTTTACTGGATTCAGACCCCAGTCTGTACCTGGGGAGCAGATTTTTCCATATCTCCAGACTGTTTTTGTATGAGTTTGACTCATTTTTTTGAAAAGTCAGAAACAACAACATAAAACATTTAAGAACCCCATGTGGTTCAGTTCTGGTATGGAGTTTTTATGGGCATTGGCCAAAGTAAACTGAACAGCTGTGGAGACTGTGTCTTCTTCCAAGGTGTAGAAAAACTTTTGTTGTAGTGGTGACATTCCACTGCCATCTGGCCCCAGGCTCAGCCATTCGGCTGCGCCAGGCTCTCCGAGCAGGAGGCTCTCGAAGCGCTCCCTAGCTCCCTGTCAAGCTCTCTGGGGTTTCTCCAAAGGCAGTGTCTTACCCAGTTGGGTGCTGTCAACTGTGTTGGCAAAAGCTCAGGTTAGAGGTTCTGTGAGGCTTAAGGCAATACCCTGCCCCAAGTGAATCTCCTGCCTCCATGTCCGATCCCGTATGTCTCTCAGTGGCTCCCTCACTTTTCCCTCTCTCTGCTCCAAGCCCTGAGCTTCACTGCCTGCCTCAACAGGCACTCCAAAAAAACTTACACATCCCACCACAGCTCTCTGATCTCTGTTTTTTCCTTTCCCCTCACTTTGTGTCTTGTATCCTGTTCTCCTTTCCTTGTCCGCTGAATAAGTCACCCAACTGAGCCTTTTGGACGCTTACACCGAGCATCCACAGATCGTTCTGTGATCAAAGAATAATTTACAAATCTGTACATAAAGATACTATGCTGTCCATCATTTAAGATGACTGTAAACCTAGGAAGTCTGAAAATCAGGGAAACAAAGAGCAGAGCTGTGAACAGTGCATAACTGTTACCTCTGCCACCAAAGACATTTTAAGAGAGGTTTGCTGTAACTGCACATCACAACCATAATTCTGCCCATATAAAGGGAAGATAAGGCAGCTTTAGGAAAAGGGTATGGTAAATCTAGGACTCCTTTTAGGGCAGAGCATTATTTGTTGCAGCGAGTAAATTTTATGCTCTAGAAAACTTCACAGCTTCACCAAATCTCAGGGTAAATACCGGAGTAAGAAAGCTCAGGCTTCTACCAAACATAGATTCAAGTATGCATCCCTTCTTGTGTCACAATGAGTGAAATGAGGGTTTCACAGACTTCACCAGCCTTTTCACTTTTGCTGATAGAGATGTTTTAGGGCATCAACTAGTTACTTTGATGCTGGCTAGAGAAGTAAGAACACAAAGGGAAAACAAAAATCTCTTTCTTGCCCACATCATTGCAATGTTGAAATGACCATCCAGCATGGTTGCTTCTAGATGGCCAAAGTCTTTATTCAAATATTCATTTTTCTAATTTTCTCATGACAGTGATTTTTATGTATGGGTGTTATGGGCAGTACCTGGAAGTCTCAGAATCAGAGCTCTGTTCCCTTAAGCAGTGTACAAAACTGTCATAGGAAACAATTCCTCTTCCAGGCATTTTGCAATGTAAGCAGATTTCAGTGAGATTTAAGTATCACGCCTGGGGTTAAGCGTGCCTTCATCTTGCTCAGGTTGGCAGAAGACAGGAACATGTTGTTGAGCTGAATGGGAGTCTGCTTGAATGCACATGTTTCGCCTTTCTTTAAATCCTGATGATGTGAGATCAAAGGCTTTTTAAATAAAGCAGGCAGCACTGAGTCATGGATTCTAAACCAGGTTGTAATTACAGAGAACTGCTTTAGTCACTGTACAGACATAGGATATATTAGTTTTATATTTAGTTTTTCCCCTTGCTTTGTATCCATATAGCAAGAGACTCACCGATTACAAGCCTCATGCTTTACGGGGTGATTAAAGAAACAAATGCCCTTTCCGGCTGTAAAACAGGAGTCCTTTGAGTGAGCTGTCTAGACAAGGAAAAATATTTGGTGCTTGGACCTTCTCTGTAATTTCCCAAACACTGAAAGATCCAGTCATGTTCAGACTGTGTACTTTTTAAAAACAAAACCATCTTCTGTGGCGGTATTATATACTAAATTAGGACACTTGCTACAATCACGTTTTGTTTCTGCAGCTTTTTAGTCAATTACCTTAGTTTACCTTTGGAGAACCAGATGCGTGATCCATTCCCCTGTTTCCTTTAACATTTAGCTATTAAGTAATAGAAATACTGTAATTAAGGTAATTCTAAAATCCCCAGTTTCAGTTTCTTCTGTCTAGGCTTTTAACAGAGTAACTGTCCTATGGCTCAGGAACTTTTGTGATTATAGTTGGCCACTGAAAATACAAACACTGTTATTGTCTCTTGTCTTGAATTCCTGGCTGTTAATCCACCATTGTTTACTCTTTTTGAATTCCTTTTCTCAATTTTTCTTAGCAGGGTTTTCTGAATAAGAGATAGAGTATTCAGACTTTTTGACCAGCTATGTGAAACTCTGATGATCACATAAGACTAAATATTTAAATAAGACACGTTATGCAGGTATAGTGCACAGCAGCAAGAGGGAGGGACCAGAAAAACACAGCCGTAAAGAATTTATATCTTCTTCCTCCTAATATCTTCATATGCATCTTTTTAAAATTCTGTCATTATGGTGACTGGAAAAGTAAAGGGTATCAAAGGTAATACTTGACCTTTCACCTTTGCCAGTGTCTTTAATACAGGTATGTTGCTTACTTTTGTTGATGAATTAATTAATTAAAGGCAGGGTTTGTGGTAGATTTGAATAAGTTCAGTATGCAGAAACCACCCAAATTTTCATGGTCAGTTCCTTGAGAATAAGAATACTAGCTATTGTATTCTTTGACAAATACAAATAACCCTAAGATAAATTCCTTCAATATTTTTCCTTTGTTTAATAAATCAAGACATAAAAGATCATTAAAACCTTTACTGACAAAACCAACAAACCAAATAAATTATTCTGCCAGTCCCACCTGCAAGTACTTTTTTTATAATTATCGGTTTTACTCATAGATGTCTCCTAGGTTTTGGTGTATGTAGTACATATAGTTTTTGCATGAATTTGGTATTTTAGCTGAAGGTTGTTAACCAGTGCATCAGTTCAGTACGAGAAGAGGTGAGTTTTCTGTCACTTAAACATCCTAAAGTGAAATTAAATGCCTTTCCAAAAAAGATGTTAAAATTCCACAGTTTACTCTGTATGTACAGAAATTGCCAGTAACAGTTTTTTAAGCTATTTAAGAGGTTGTGGATAGTATCTTCTGGCCTTAAAACTCTATATGCAATTCTAAACATGTTCAAACCCCAACTTCAGGTCATAGGAAAAGCTTGTTTTCAAGATCCTAAAAAAGCCTCTCCTTGAGGCAGACAAATGCACTTGCTCCCCAAGTGCATTTGGGCACTTGGGGAGCAAGAGGGCAGTACAACAGGTAACCTGTGTGGATGGTAATGATGTGCTGCTCAAATTTGGATAGCCTGGGGAGTTGTGACACAGCTATGTTCAAAGACCAAGAATTCCCTTTCAGCTGAGTGTAAGACACAATTTAAAAGTAAAAATGTCCTTTGCTCGGTGAGCACTGCCAGGAGAAGAACCAGGTGCATTTTCACTGACTTTTCTAGGCCTTTGTTTGACACAGCTGTGAAGAGCTGCAGGACGAGACAGGACTATGTTTGAGCCCTACTGTCTCCTTTCAGAAAGACACCAAGCAGCAGTGCTTGGTTCAAAGAAACCCTCTCTCTATGGCAATGCAGGATTCAGTCCCAGCAGTTCTATAGTTCAGGGACTGCCTAAGGCCTTCACTGGAGGTAGAATGATGGTAGTCTCCATCACGTGAAGGTTTACTCTAATGTGTAGAATTAACGATAGTAGCTAGTACCCAGATAAATCAAAAGCTAATCACTTTATTCACCATTTAAAATGTAATTACCCCTGAGGCACAGTGCGGAAGGTAATTCCAAGCAGATATCAACCTTACTTAACAGTCATAATGGTGTCTAGGAAAGAAATATAGCAATAATTTCTCTGCTTCAAACTGCAGAGGCATTTAGAAGGCAGGAGGTTCTAATCCTACCATCCTGGCAGGTTCCCAGTTTCAGTTAATGTTCTTCCTCCTGAAAAACACACCATGGTATCTTTAATGACCACAGATGGTCAGGGCCTTGGGTTTAGGTCTTACTTTGAGTGAAGATAAAAATAATACATACCTAGCACTTGTAATATACTTACAAAAATAAACCACATTCCACCACAAGCAGCTCTGCTTCATTATAGTTTGAGGGGCAGCTGAGTCAAAGAACAGACTTACTCATACAAGTGACTCTTGTAAGGCCAGCAATCCACAAATGGGAACTACAAATGCAAGGGCTGGTGTACAGAAAGCATGCAGGCATTGTAATTACTTTGCCTGCCTGAGTAAGATTATTCATATGTGTAAACTTACAGGATTGAAGTCAGAAGGCTCAGTCCACAGATGTTTACCACTTACACCTACACCATGAAATTCTAGTCTGTGCTGAGAGCCACAATGAGATCTGTGTAGTACCTCTGCGTAACGGATGCAACCGTACCCTGCAACTCTTCATAAAGGCACAGTGGGTTCGATTTCACACATTGTTGACTGTATAACGCTACACAGTCAGAATCTGTGAGTCAGTCAGAGAGGTGGTCATATTTAAACTATGTCTTACTCTGTGGTACGTAGCATCATGCCACAATTGACAGATTTGATGAAACAGATGGGAGATGGTTGACCAAAATGGTTTTCTGACATAAGATAATTCCATATGAAGTTACCACTGAAACTATTTCTTGAATTGTACATGTGCTTACATTAAATTTTTGTGTCTTGTTCTTTGTGTTTTCTTTCCCAATGTATAGAGGGACATCGCTGCATCTGTTTGCAAAAATGCCCTGTCTGTTGTTTTTCTGCACTCTTCACAAATAATCTGCCTTTGACTGTCACACAGCCTGTCTGATGTTAAAATTCTTCCTTGCAGATGTTGATGAATGTGCAAACGGCACAATATGTGGCAGTCACGGGTTCTGTGAAAATATGGATGGCTCCTACCGCTGCCTCTGTTACCAAGGGTATCAGGACTCACAGGATGGGCGAGGGTGTACGGGTGAGTTCTTAGGTGCAAGTAGTCATTCCTGCAAGGTTCTAGTGAGCAAAAAGGGGCATAGGAGCAAATGCATTTCCTCACAAGAGCATTTTTGTTTTCTGTCATGTTTTGTTAAAGTTGTACCACTTACTAGCAAAATAAGGTTGAGCTGTGCTTTACTCACTGAACTTAGTGCCAGATGGAAACTTAACTGTGTATCCATTTAATGAGAACCTGTTATTAAGACTGAATGGAAACTAACAGCAAATATGCTGAACCATTCATTTTATCTCTTAAAAAAAACCCCCAAGAAAACCCACTATTTCTGCACATCAGGACCATTCAGAAATATAAATCATAATAGATTGAATTTAATTCTTTAGCCTATTTAAATGCAACATCTGCTTAGTTTCTTAGCTGAATAACCGGGACTCTGTACTACCCTCTACAGGAAATAACGTCTGGGATGTGGTACAGCCAGTCTGCGTTAGATGGCACACCTCCCTGGGCACAGTGTATTTGAACAGATTTTAGCATTGGCTTCGAGCTCCAGGAAAGACACCAATCACCATGAAAAGATGTGAGATTTTTGTAGATGTGTAAATACTGCACATTTCTCTTGTGAGTAATAGGTTTCCAGATCTGTTAATAGTGATGGTTGGACCTGAGAACCATCTGAGACAGCACAAGTTTCTAATATAAAATTAACACCAGATCAAGGAAAGGTATTCATTAAGCAATTTCTTCAAGCCAGACTCGGAATGAAACACATTTACCAGGAACAGAGGCCTAAATGGGATACTGAACAGAGGGGAGGAGTTAGAAGTTTTACAGAAGTGTTTGTATGTGTTTTCTACTATATTAAACAGTTTTATTACAAAATTCTTTATGCCATTTGGCACTTAGTTTGCAACACACTAATGTATATTTTTGCATACAGTGACTTTTCAAGGATGAAAACAAATGAAGCAAAGAAACAAAGAAAAAAAAAAAAGGAAAGCAAAAGCTGGTGTGAAACTAAATTTAGTTTTGAGTTGGCAGTTAATTGATTCTGCACCAAAAAATAATGTCTGTCTTTTTTTTTTTTTTTCTTGTATACACTATATAATATAAAATACTCTTACAAATTTTGATGCCAGTTATCTACCAAAACAATTTTAGGAAAAGGTAAGTCTCTCTAGTTCCTGGCCAGGCAACGCTCCCCCAAGATTTACTCCTTATGACAGGAATACGGCAAAAAGAGAAAGAAAAATCTAAGTACATTTTAAAAGTGCTGAGCAAACCATAAGTTAGAATGCCTATGTATATAAAAATAGACAAAAATCAACATTCATTCGTATGATTAGAATTTCATTATTGCTGGATAAGAGGGAAAAAGGATAAAACATTGCCTTACAAGTTATACTTTAGACCACGCTCAATTATAGAAATTTCTGAATTGTGATACACAAATTATAATTTTCAGATTCTGTCATTAGTAGACAAAGTAGATTTTCAAACATAAACTTTAGCAACTGAAAAGAGAGTAAAGTTAAGTGATCCTGTCAGTATTTGGTAACCCGTTGCTTAAACAGCAGACAACCCTCCCATCAATCAAATACACCTTTCAGGGTATACTAGTTAGCAGGTATATGGAATCCAAGTTAAAAATATGTGGGGTTTTTTGGGGAGCAGAAATTTGCAGTGTTCAGCAGTTTTTTTTTCTGGACATAACCCTTGTGGGATCCAGAGCAGCCTGTGAGGCCATCATACAAGAGGCATTTGGTGGCAGTGGGGCTGGGGAATTCTCTTTTCATAGTGCAGTCTGAACTGCACCAAAACCTACTCATTTTTCTCCTTGAGTTCAGTGGAAGTTCGATAAAGTTAAGAAAACAAATGAAATTAGTCTGAATCTTAAATCGCAAGAAAAGGGTACAAAGAAGAGCAAGTATTTAAAAATGAGAAAGAAATTTTAAAAAACCTGAAAAAAAATGAAAGCCAATGTTCTGGTCTACAAGCAGCACCTAATCAGCATGAACAGTCTATAAACTGTACTGTGGCTTTCAGGGGCCTTTATTTCAAAGGACTGACTACTTGTTTATGAATCCACTTAGGTATTAGTGAGTTTTTAATCCTTCCCCAGAGATTACAACTGTAATCTGGCAGACAGTATTGGCACAGATACAGCAGATAAAAGAACAAACTGTCAGTAATGGGTCTGAATTGATTTATGTTTTGGATTTTTTCCCCAGATGTGAATGAATGTGAAATGCTGAGTGGAGTATGTGGCGAAGCCCTCTGTGAAAATGTTGATGGTTCTTTTCTGTGCCTGTGCTCTGATGAAAACCAGGAGTATGATCCAATGACCGGACAGTGTCGCTTCCGTACCTCACCAGGTAAAATGCCAGCAGATTTTTGCATGCTTGGCTTGATTTCCACTGCATATGTAACCAATGGAAAGGTAAAGTTGGTTTAAATGCTGGTGTTGCTTCAAGTAGAACAGAAAAGTTTATAACTCTGTCTTGCTGAAAGTGTGTGCATGAGAAGAGGTGTTTCAAGGATGGAATACTTTACCAGTGAGTGAAAATATAGTAGAAACACCTTCTAAATTTTATACATCAATGGACTTGTGAGTAATAATGAACAGTTACAGCAGTTAAGAGTAAACAATCTCGTTTGCTGTACTGTAACAATGACATTTGATATGGAATCAAGGCTATGGCCTGAGTGATTTTATTTTTTGTTCAGATTTTTACAAGCATCCACTAGTATGTGTGGACAATGTTAAAGGGAGCATATGATTAAAACCAAAATTTGTATATAGCTGTATCGTCTTAGCATTATCTAGTAGTAACTTAAGTCTTCAGAAAAGGTAGTTGGGAAAGCAAAAAAAACCCAAAACACTGAATTGTTGTCAATCTGAGTGCCCTTTTGATTGCCTGTTGTGGTTTATGGTGGCTGGCAGCCAAACACCACACAGCTGCTTGACCACTCTGCCCCGCCTCAGAGAATAAGAGAGAGAATTGGAGAAGTGAAGGTAAGGAGACTCATAGGTTGAGGTAAGAACAACTTAATAATTGAAATAAAATAAAATTTAAAATAATTATTATTATAATAATGATAATAACAGAATATACAAACGAGTGATGCACAGTGCAATTGCTGACCGCCTGCTGACCAATGCCCAGCCTGTTCCCAGCTAGTGATCTCAGAGGAGAGAAAATCCTGAAACTGCAGTCCCAGAAGGGAGCGAGTTTTTCAGCCAGCCCTCATTTATATACTGAACATGACATTATATTATATGGATTATCCCATTGGCATATCCAAATGTCAGTTTGATCTGTTGAGCTGGATACACTTCCCTCAGCTTCTTCTGCACCTGCAGACTATCAAAATATGGGAAGTTGGAAAGTCCTTGATTTCTTAGCAACAACTAAAAACATCAGTATATTATCAACATTCTTCTCATACCAAATCCCAGGCTGAAACCAAAACACAGCACTATTCTAGCTACTAAGAAGAAAATTAGCTCTATCCCAGCCAAAACCAGGTCAGTGCCCTTGCCTGTTTTACTCCATCTTTTGTCCTGTGTTTCCTAATAGTCCATTGTATTGGATTTGTGATCTTTTGTTATCAGGTGTTTTGGGAATTCCAAATACTACTGGAAATATGCTCATTACAAATTAGTTTAGAACTCTTAAAAGTTGCCTCCACATTTCTACACTGATCCAGTTTGGAGAAAGGAACAAGCCCACAATAAGGAGCAACAGAGTACAAATAGTTAAGGGATTTACCTGCACAGCATTTTTTTCCCCTCCAGAATGCAAATCTTAGTATTTTTCTGCATTCTTTTGTTCTTACACTACAGGCTGATCTAGCTTCCGGAAAGCTTTAGAATAACTGGCTCTAGTGCCAGGATGCAGACTCTACAGCCTACAAGGCTGTGGCAGTTTTCTCTTATCACTCATGGTCTTTCAGACTTGTAAACAAGGTTGAAATATCTGTGACCTAATTGCAACAAGTATTCAGATCACTGAATGCAGCACTCAGCAGCACTCAAGAAGTTGCCTGTGAAATATCATTAACAGCTGATTGACAAACTGAAACCATTGCAAAATCTTGTGAGAAAGACTCGGGCTTACAGGAGCTTGTTTTATGAAGAAGGAATGAAAAAAAGAGGGCTGAGGCAGCAGAGCAATGCCCAGTGGTACTGCCTCCATTCCTAGTTGCAAGGAAAAATACTGCAGTACCCTTCCACCGTGGAGCAGATTAGCTTAAATACCTGCTGATAAGAACTGAAGTAACAGCATTTAAAATTCTTCCATGAATTTATGGAAGAAGAGTGTTTAAATCATATTATCAAGATTTGCAGGAGATGCTAATGCCATCTTCATTTTGGTAGTGTGAGGAGATAGTGCTTGGGAGAATTTAACTATTTGTCAAAACAAAACCAAAGCTAAATAAATTAGCAGAGGTCCTGAGCTCATGTAAAAAGAAGTAAGAAGTAAAGTCCAAGGAGCATTCAAGGACATACCCAAATGTTACTGTGGGGAGGGAGGGGATGAAAAGCCCAGTGTGGCTGATTGTACTGTCAACAGATGAATACTCTACTGGCAGTACTGACTCCATTTTGTTGTCACTGGTGAACATAGCTTTACTGTGATCGGTTTGGACAGAAGCCATGATTCCTTCCCCCTCCAGCTTTCATCGGGCTGTAACAAAACATGTGCTTCACCTTTGTCTCTTCTCTGGTAAGGTTATCAAGGAGGAAGAGCTCACATAGGAGACCAGAAGATATGCAAAATAGGACTCAGTGAGACGTACTTTACACCATATGCTCTTGAACTAGAATGAGGAAAAGTGGCAGTACTAGGAACAGAGATTTTACTATTTATTCTCTTAATTTTCTTCCAAAGTAAAAGGAGGAAAGTACTGTTGTTAGTTCTTCTTAGAAAGGATTCTTGCTTTCCTGTACCTCCTGCAGCCTTGCTGGGTTTTTTTGTTTCTCTTATCAGTTGGCTTCTGTTTCTCAAGACCTCAGAGACTGACCAGTCAAGCAGTGACACTGCCCCACATACCTCAGGATTTGATATTTCAGGAGCTGACAATACACACTTAATTCTTCTACATCCACTCACTTTGTATGTTCCCATTTTGTTCTGGGAACCAATGGGTGGCCCTTGTACAGCTTGTCAGCTGAGGAGGGAACAAAACCAATCTTTTCTTCCTCATTTGTAAGTGGCATAAGCCCCACGTGCTCACTGCAGGATGAGCAAATAACAACTATGTTGGTTTGTCCAGTGATGAGTACTTCAGAATCTTCCGAGACCAGCTGCAGCATGATCAGATGGGAATAGCATGCTGTCTCCCTGCAAAGAGCGATGGAGTAGCCACACATCCTCTGGCTTTGACAGGCCCCATACTCAAGTCATGCGCGGTGCTTTGAGAGCCCCTATGGTGCATGTGGACATCATCTGTCAGCATTAGCTTGCACCATGCCTATTTTCAGAAATGAAGAATTTAATCTGCATTATCCTGTTGCAGATATCTATAGTTCAGTGTGGTTTATTCAACTTTTACTTTTTTCTCATTTTGTATTTTTGTGCATAAAGGAGTGTTTGTCCACCTTGTATCAAGTGCAGATAGATGAAGATTGCCCAAACTTTACATTAATTTGGGAACTTTTTTGCATGTGGTTAAAGGCTGTTAGCTTTGTGGAATGCTGTGTGTTCACACTTTACTTGCTACTAGGGCTCTCGAGACTTCCTTCTATTTAGATTTCACTTGGTGGAAATTCTATTTCTACAGCTATTGTTAGGTGTGTCCTGAAACAATCCTCTCAGTGTATGTATCGGGAATTCCAGCCCATATTGTCACGTTCCAGCAACAAACAAACAAAAAAAAGTAATTAAAAAAAGTAATTGTGCAATGTTTGATTGTCTTATTCCCCTCCCCTCTTCCCTGCCATTCACAGAATGTAGCAAATGCTTCAGAAGGAAGAAAAGATCAAGGAGGAAAGAACTCTCCTTTGTAGTAGATGAAACTTTGTTGTTATACATCTTTGTACCTAAGAGAGAAAAAAATGCCCAGTTAAAGTCTTATCATTTATTCTTTTAACAAGATATATGAAGCCATTTTTGATGAATTTGTAGCAAGTACCAAGCTGAAGGGCATTTGAGTAATTAGCATGGTTTTAATTGTTTCTACATAAGAAAAAATACATATTCTAGTATGCATGTAAATTACTAATATTTTGCTAATATATCTCATTGCATTGAATCCAGATGCTATAAAGGATAGTATATATTTGAGGATTATACTAGGTATGATTTAAAATGAGAATTGCAAACAAAGGTGTGTGTGTCTTAGTGTGTGTGTGTGTGTGTGTGTGTTTTACACCTCAGCCAAGGAAAAGAATTCCAGTAAGAGAACTCCACTAAGGTACCAGGGCCCACCAGTTACTAATGGCAAGATATTTAAGAGTATTTACTAGGATTTACAAGTAAAAATCACAGTTTTGGTGTCCAAACACGAGTCCCTCCTAGACTGATTTGTATTAGAACAAAATCAATCCCCCTGCAGCTAAACAACCACTACACAAAAAAATTGAGGCTGCCAAGTAATAGTTTATAAATCTGATCTGGAAGCTTCCTCAAGGCTAGAAATTTAGTGCCTGAGTACGAATTATAAATTTCCTAAAGTTTAAGGGCTTTCTAAATGTTAAGACTTACAAGGCAACTCTTCATATTTGTATTATTTTTTGTATGGCAATATGTGCATAGTTTTCTAAGGTAAATAATTATCTGAATTTCAGTCATCTATGAACATAGTCTTTAGATATCATTTTCAAATGTGCATCACTTGCACTGATCCCTGAATTGTACATATGCAGGTATACGCACATACACTGCACACACACACGTTAGGTGTTGAAGCTTGCCACATGTGGAGCCGATTGAGAAATCTAAACAAGTACACCATGATGATAGGCACATACCAATCTATTTTTACTGTCTTTTCAAAAATCAGGTTCTGCAAATGTGTGTTACTACAGTTGTTTGTTCAGAGTCACCAGATTCTTTGCTGTGGTTTTAAAGTCATGAACTTGTAATGATGATTTTTCACTTTAGCAACCACCTTAGTGATTCCACCTGTGCACAGGTGCAGTATTTAAGATCCCATCAGTTCTATATGTTTTGTATTTTTTCAGATCATAGTTGTTAATAGGCCACTATTTAGGCAAGTATTTAAGTGTATTCTGAGGTCTAAGCATATGCTAATATCCTGATTATCCACTGAATCCTATATTACTAATGCACATTTTTGCGTCAAACACATGCTGAAGCATATTGTTGGATCAAGGTTACACTAAGGTATGTAAATCTATTTATAAAAAATACTTCAGAGTTCAATCTAGCAGAAACTGTACCGAATCTTTCTTACAGGCTGTTAATGGCACAATCATATCAACAACCTGATAAAATGATGTTCCTTTACCAGCAGGCCGTAGGTAGAGAGATATTTTACATTTTCTAACAACAAAAAACCTGAAACAAGAATGATACAAAAAAAAAAAAAGTATCCCTTTCCTATCACATATTGTCAACCTAGTGAAACCACTTTCAAAATCAACCTGCTTACTGAATGGTTAATAATGTATGAGAGAGAATTATAAGCTTGTAGACACAGACTGGTCCTGTTTAAAAAAAAAAAAAAAAAAAATAAAAGATTTGTGTCTCATTTGGTTTCCAAACATTCATGATGCCTGCTTGACTAACTCTCAGTCACAGCTGTGTAAACAACAGACTTTTAAGCTGCTGAACAGATAATGGGAGGAGAAACCAACACATCATATGTAAAAAGGGAATAAACAATGACATGATGGGACTGTCTCCCCTTCCTCCTGGGGCAGCTTCTGGCATTCTTGCTCTGGTAAACAACGTGAAAACTGCCGTGCTTTTTCTTGTGTTGAAGATTTGGATTGGATTCAGTTTGATGGCAAAGGGCCAAGAAAAATGTATCATTTGGTGGCTGAAGTACTACTCTCTCACCTTGGAATAACAGATTTAGTTCAGTTGCATTTCTGTGACACATGATAGTCTTAACGTAGTTCCTATTGGATAGCAGCTGATACCGCAAAACCACCGCACTTTATGAAATTCAGCACATTATGGAAAATTGTAATTGTCTGAGGAGGGGAGACCACAGGCTAAACTACCACAGATGAAATAAGTGCTCGGCTGGGTGTTTCCTTTAATGTACAACTCAGTTATATTGGCGGAACAGCAAAGGATAGTTTGCCTTGTAGGTGGCAACATTGTACTAAATTTGAAGAGGTGTCTGCCTGCCCCTCAACCTCCCAAAACACAGTCACTTTTCTGAGGAAAATCAAAATAAATCCAATTGTAGAAACCAAAAGAACTATTACATTCATACTACTGAAGTGCAGTAACAGGCAGTCCATACTGGCATTTTTAAACCTGCTTTTCTCAAAACACATCTGGTATTTACATGCTCAGTAAAGTTGCCTTGCCCCATCTTCCTGGGGGAATGTGGGCAGGCAGGGATAACAGGCTTGAGGTAACAAGAGCTGGAGTTAATTTAATTCCTTCAGCACTTGTTGGACAATCACTATCTTCAAGATGCCCCCTCACAACCATTATTTTTTAAGTGGATGGGATTAGAAGAAATTCCATCCTGTAACTGGCACAAAGAAGCTGAGCTTGACCTACCTCCAAGAGGCAGACAGAGGCAGACAGATGAGGTGGTCAAGTGAACTTGACTACCCCAAGTATAGCAACACTTATAAGCAGGCCAGCCTTAAGCTCCTTCTTGAAAAGAACTGCAAGGCAAGCAAAGGTAGTTTATACACGACAACTCTTTGGGTCTTACTAATCTTCTAGTGTTTTGAAATGCATTGTCACTCAGGTGTAAAATAAGGTTTTGTTTCCCACCTGGATATGTATGTTGCTTGATAAATGCCTCATGCTTGGCATGAGAGCCTGAGTAGAAATGAAAGAAATCTCAAACAATGGCAAATCAGCCAAAATGCAATAATTTTAGTAGGTTTTGTGAATTAAACATTTGTTAAATGTGAAGTGTAAAGAATTTCCCAAGATAAAAAGGAAATAAACTAGTCACCTCAAGATTTATGTAAGCTCCTGAACAAAGTTTTGTATTTGATTAACAAACATGACCATTTGTAATTTTAGAACTCAGTTACTTTATGGGTGGCCTATGAAAAGTTTTCCATATTGGTCAAGTGTAAATAACAGTTTCATGTGATAGTTCCCGCTTCTGAGCTATTTTGATTAGATTTTTCTGGAAGTGCAAGGTTAGACAGACAAAGTTCTGCAAACATAGAGTCTTTAACTAGGTATTTTCAAACTCACTCCTTGGTGTACTTTCGGAGTGCCTTGCTTTAGAAAGGTCTTTGACTATTAATAGGGTATTTTATTGGATCTATGGGAGAGATTATTTTGCCTCCATTCCTTATAAACATTGTGAGAGGACCCACTCAACTGCTGAAGGCAGAAAAATCTGACTTCTTGGCTGGATGCCTATTCTAAAGTAAAGCCTTTTTTAAAGTAAAGCACAGAGTCAGTTAACTTGACATCTGCATTATATTCCTCTGCTTACCGTGGCGTCTGTCAGTTACTTTTGCAAAAATCATAAAGGGCCTTGTATTCAAGTGTGGAACGTGCTTTTTTTTCCAAGAAATTAAAAGAGGCTGGAAATGTTTATTCTTTTGAAAATCAGGCCTTTTCAGTTTGTGCCTTAGCTCCTTTATCTGTCAAATTAGTTTGTAGTGTTTGCTCATCTCTGTGAAGAGCTTCCAGATTCATAGGTGAAAAACACTATGTCAGGAGTTGGGCATGGTCATTAGGTAGCTGAGTGTGAGAGCAGGTGGTTCATGCATTGCTTAAAAATGAAAAGTGCAAATGTGGAGAATCCCCTCATGTCCAATTTGGCAAACAGGTCTGAAAAAGTCCTGTTAAAAAGTTTTTTAAAAGTCTGAAAAAAGAAGGTTATCAACTTCCATCATTCTTCCCAAGAACAAAAAAGTTAACCCAAAATTGGTACTTAACCATTTTCTTCCCTACTTGACAATGCTGCTCTTCACTGTGGTGAAATTCAGGTACTGTGGCTCTTCTGATTCTCCTGTAAAACTGATTCATTTCACATGTCATCTTATGTGGTTTATGTTTTCTTTTCGCCTTCAGAATTACCCATAGAGGCTGATCAACATGAAGATGGAAAGAAGGAGTGCTACTACAATCTGAACGATGCCAATTTCTGTGACAATGTGCTTACGTCCAATGTAACCAAACAAGAATGCTGCTGTACCTTGGGTGCTGGCTGGGGCGATAACTGTGAAATCTTCCCATGCCCTGTCTTTGGAACTGGTAAGAGGAGACCTTCTGTCCCTTTGCAAACTTTTGAAGCATTGTGTTGGTGTTCACATTAGTGCACTTTGCCTTTAGAGAAGGCTTGCCCATTAAATCCTATATTCTGTAGTATTGAGTCATAACTTGCCCATGGGAGACTTCCACAGAGGAAAAGTTAATAGGAATAATTTGTACCTGGTGTAATTCCATTGGATTCACTGCAGTTACCCTGGGAATAAAAACAGCCTGTTACTGAACAGCATTATCTCCAACTGATTTTAAATAAAAATGGATTCTCACAGAAGCTTTTTCCAGATGCTATGGTAACATGTTAGATTTTTCCCACAAGCTGGAAAACAAAGGTAAGCACTACAGTGTTTTAGAGTCTACAGCTATTCTTTATAATGTTGTTTCTACAGTACTACAAATTACTGATATAAATTATTATATTAGTTTTACATTTTGCTACTTAGTGAACAGTTCAGTTAATCATGTTGTCTGCAGCCTGTTGTTTAACCTCTAAATATTAAATTACAAAAACGAAGCCATAGGATATTTGTCACAAATATTGAAAACAGTACTTGAAACATAAACAGTGATGATGGCTGAAATTCAGAATCCAGCTGGAAAAAATCACATAAGAGAGAACATGTGTAAACTTTTTGAGTTTAAGCACTAAAGATTACTTTACACACAAATGTATCATCATGTTTAATTCCTGTTTTAACTATACTTTAGATCAGTGAAACTAAAATGAAATGCATTAGAAAAAGAGCCCCTCTGCTTGGATAGGTTTATTCTTTTCTGTATAGTCTCCAAGGCACTTTAAATTTAAATTTCCCTCTGTAATGCACACCATGTTCTCCTGTTGCAGTTAATTAGTGTTTTTCCTGTATAAGGACTGAAGAATGTGGGAAGGGGTTTGTATCTCAGTTGGGGTATGTAGGTTGCAGCTCAGAGAGGCCCATGCTAGTTTTAATCAAGATAATTTGGCTACTGGTATTGTTATAACTGCATTGCACCAGGAGACCCAGTAAGGACTCCATTCTCCTGCCAAGGAGTAAGAGAAAATAGTTTGCATGGAGCTCTGTGATGCTGTGGGTACCCTAGCTAAGTGTTTCAAAGCTAGCTCTGCAAACTGAGAGCAGGGGAAGGTCAGGCTGTAGCATTAGCATCCCCCATTTAGCTGAAGGTGTGCATGATTGCCTGATAGATGTGAGTAAGCCAAACATTGCCTCAGATTTCTCAAAATACCCTGAAGCACATATGTAATACGTATATATGTGAGTAACACTTTTATAATGACATAATTTTTTGTTTTCTCTCTTTCCTAGCTGAATTTACTGATTTGTGTCCTGAAGGAAAAGGTTTCATTCCCTCTGGAGATTCATCTTACGGGCTTCTTGCTCAGAATTACAAAGGTCAGTACTAACTTGTATTAAGTTTATTTCAGAAGTTCTGTTAGTTGATTGACTAGAAATGTGAGATAACAATGTAAACATACTAATTCAAATTTTATTAGGTGATGAAAACAGCTTGTGATATGAAATATTACTGAATATCATAATTTGACAGATTGTTAAGAATGTCAATTATACAGTCTCTGTATATATAATCTCTGCAATATTCTGGTTTAATTTATACTAAGTGCTATATACTGTGAGAGTAGGTGCTGAGACCACAAACCTCAAATACTCATGTACATATGAAATACAAAGCCACCTGAAATTGGTAAATAAATGTATGGGGACTTGGAGAGAGGAAAAAAGTTCTGTTAGACAATAGAGTTACAAGTGAGAATGAATATAAAAACCGAAGGAAGTTCAGCAATGATGTTTTCATTACAGAACTTCATGAAATAAGTATTAAACAAAAGATTGTAGAGAAATGTGAGTGACAGGAAGGGGTTTGTGGGTGTGGGCAGGAGGGAGTTGGCATCGCTAAGAAGGAAGAGTGAGATCAGTGAAATTCCTTTTCAAGTTTCAGAAGCAGGCATCAATATTAATAATTTGTGACATTAATTTTACTTGGCATAAACACATAAAATGAAGTCAATGTATTATCTTTGGGTTACATAGCAGCTATAGAGTCTTTAGAAAAGCACGCACATATTATATATTTGTTCCTATTGGAATTGCTGTTTTACAAATCAAGAACTAAATTTAGAAAGTACTGTGTGTTCCTCTCCTATAAAATGCAGTAAAAATCATTATTTTTTAAAGACCTTAATAGAGGCATGGTATCACATGGTTGGTGGATAAGCATTTGTCGGAGTTGCCTCTAGCTAAATCACTAATCAGTCAGACCTAATTCTGGGAGGTGACAAAAATTGGTGAGACTTAAAAGATTCTTGGTTTTTTTTCCTAAAGATTTTCACATGCACTTTTTCAAACTATTCTTCCTCACTGACTAGGACACTACTAGGTTGGTTTTCCTATCAAGTTAGATAGTAGGCCATGGTTGAGTTCAGTTCTCTGTCCTATTCATATCTTTTTGTGTTATCGTCAGCAGATGTTTCGCTGCACCTGGCAAGTGCGTGAGACATGGGAAAGATACTAAGGATTATAAGGCACTAATACCAAGATTCATTCCAACTCCTGTGGGCATTTAAATGGGGTAACTCACAGAAAATCTCCACTCTCTGGAGGTGTTACTTTGTCTGCCACCTTGGAGGAAAGAACAAAGTGCCATGGGATGAATCCAGACCTGAGAATGATGGTAGCAGGGACCAGTGTTGGACAGACTGACAATTTACATCTAGCCAAGTCAGAACACTGTCACAGAGCTCATCTTAAAGGACCTAATACTCTCTGAGAGTATTTTTATTCGGGGATTGTTTAAGCATGGTGTTCATCTTTCTAGATCCAAGATTTCTGTCTATCTTTGCGAGGCACATTTGGGACATGCTGTGTGTACAGTACGTCCAAATGTGTCTCGGAGAAAATCTGCACTTTTTTTGTTGTGCTACCTCAGGGTTGATGATATCTCGAGCTGCCATAAATATTGGAGTGTGGAAATAGTTCATCTGGAAATATCTTCCACAGATCCTTGCCATAATAAGACTACTTCTGTTTTCAATAAGTTTATTTTGTAACAACCTTAGGAATGGCACAAAGAACAAACAATAAATGGATAACTACTTTAGTAATGTGATCTTTCTCTGTTACACTAACTCGTATGTTCCTGTTGCTTTTGTCCACAAGCTTCTGCTTGTAGGAGCAACTCCTATTTTCTTAATTGGAATTATCTGTCAGAAGTTAATATACTCAGCTAGCCTTCCTTGACTCTGCTCCCAGGTTTTCCCATTTTTCCACGTACACAAATTCATGTTCCACAGGAAAAAGACAGACATGTACATGACATTTCTTATTAATCTTTGCATTGTCCTTGCTACTAAACAGTCAAACTTAAAATATTTAATGTTTGAAGCCACTTGGTGGCTGGAAGAGCAGTTGTAAAAATAAATAGCTTTATAGTACTTTCAGTTCTTCTGGAAAAAGTAAGTATTTGAATAATTTATCTTTGAAATTGTTGTACAGTTGAAAATGACAGCTTTGGGCTAAAATCTGTGTTTCCCCAGAGTAAATGGGGAGTAAATCTGTAGAAGACAGTGGATTATGACAGTTGGTGTTAAGATGAGAATCACCTGCTTTACATTGTGCTTTTTATTGCCATTTTTAATAACAGCCTAGCTTTAACAGACTAATAGGTCTGTTAAAGCTAACAGGTCTAGCAAATGACAAGTAGCTTGGAAAAAAGGAAGTTAATGGAATTCCAACAGTAACAAATGCATAAATACAAGACTGGGAAAAAATGTGTGCAACTGTGAAAAGCTGTGTATGACCTGGCATATATTTTCCATGAAACCTCCCTGAAAACATTTAGCCCCATTTGAAAGTGCGGTGGATTCTCTTTGTCAGCTGTCACTAGGTCTGTAGTAGTTGCAGCCTTGTATTTGGCAACATACACAATTATTCTTAAATGGTGGGAAGTCTCCACAGAAGTTGTGCATATCAGTTTAAAAACAAAGTCGCAAGCAGTGTGGATATGAAGATTCCCTACCATGCACAGTAGAGTCACCAAACTGTGGAGAGAGGAGAGCAGTGACAAAGTCCATTCATACACATAACCGCTTAGTTAGTTTTGTAATTAGATGGTGTGATGAAATTAGATCCATGGTGGGAATCCCTTGTGTAAAGCAAATTATACTGGAAAATACAGGCCATATTCTTCATCTGTTTTGCTTGGAGCTAAGAGGAATGTTGTATCAAAGGAAAGAAAGGGGAGCTGCAGATTCTTCCAGCCTCTGTGTGCCACAGGACTTATTCTGACAAGGGAAAGTCATGGTCCACCAGTTTTCCCTTTCCCATTCTGGCTACAAGCACACCACAGCCTCTTCCACACCAGTTTGTTGTTTGGTTTTTGTTTTGTTTTGTTTTGTTTTTCCTGAGGATACCTGTGCTCCTGGGGCCCTCTGTGTAAAGTGAAGTTTGCTTGAACAAAAAAAGTGTTATAGGCTTTATTCCATCTTGCTCCTCTGCGTGGCCTCATAAGAATTCTGGTAACACAGCCGTTAATGTTTTCTCCCCAGATGCTGATGAATGCCAACTCTTTGGACAAGAAATCTGTAAAAATGGCTTCTGTTTGAATACACAGCCAGGTTACGAGTGCTACTGCAAACAAGGCACATACTACGACCCTGTTAAGCTCCAGTGCTTTGGTAAGTTTATTTAAAGTGGTCTTGTCACTATAATGGTATGCAGATGGGCAAAACAAGCAGACTCATACGGCAGGATTCCCATCAGAACTGCGGTATTCCCAGCAAGGGGAGGAACGCTGGGCCTCTGAACTCCTGTAGCAGCTTTTTAAGAGTCATTGGGTCGTTTCCCTTCCCTTCTGCTTGGCTGGGCAGCAATTCTGGCTGACATGGCAATGGCATGTAGAGCGGGGTTTGCTTTTTTGGCTTCCTTTTTCAGCAAATTGCTCCCAGGAGTTTGCATCTCCAGAACAGCCTCTTGCGCTCCCTGGAGTGCAGAGCCTAGAGCTGTTACCAGCCTTTATGCAGGCAGCACAAAATGAGTGGAGGTGGCTCCCTCCTTACACGCACGCTGCTGCTTCACTCTGCCAAGGTTCAATTTAGCTTTCTGTTCTTTGTACGTGGAGTGAGCAGTGAAAGCCTGCATGTTGCAGTTCACCTTTCATTTGGTAAGTGTGCTGGTTTTACTCTAATAAATCAAATTAGCGCAGATTTTTTTTTCAAGGACAGTGATTTTCCACAAGGAGTTAATATGCAACGTGAAATCGCAGTTCAGGTCATTGATAAGATAATTTTAGTCTGCACAACCCTGTACTCCTTTGGTACTGGTATTCAACTGAAAATTACTCGTAACTGTAACCCTGACTTTTGCTCTGTAAGCAGAAAACCATATATAATATCCAGCATAGCATAATGAAAGGAAGTAATTTTTGCAACTGCAATTTTTGCAACCTTTCACCTTGGGATTCTGTGATTGTTCTTTACAAAGGGTGGGGTTTTTGCTGATTTAATGTAATTTATTTGAAGTAAAATGGCCTGCTCTTCCCTTTGAGCTAAATTTCTACTTTTACTCTCCCAGACAAACTAAGGAATAGAACTACTGTGGCTAGGTAAAGTGATCCCTTCTCCTGACTAGCTCATGAAGAATCTCAGAGAGTCTGCCTACCTCTAATGCCTGCTGGTACTGTCCTAAAGGGACAGGAATGTGGGAAGCAGATGCAACTGTGCTGGATGTGGGGTATGCCTGGTACTCCAACCCCCCCAGCAAGTCTCCTCATCCAGATGCTCCCTAGGACTTGAGGATTAGAGGTCAGCATCCTGCTGATCTGTCTGTCCTTCTCCATGGGCACAGGCAGGATTTTTCTGCCAGCAATTGGTATTTGTGGTAATTAAAAAAAGGCACGCAGAGAAATCTGCTCCTAATATAGGAAGATATAAACATGGATTAACACAATGCGACTACTTTGTGCTGGCTCTCCTTGATACATTTCCTTCCATTTTAAAGACACGGATGAATGTCAGGACCCAAACAGCTGTATTGATGGCCAGTGCATTAACACAGAAGGATCTTACAACTGTTTCTGTACACACCCAATGGTTCTGGACGCAACAGAAAAGCGATGCATCAGACCAGCAGATTCAAGTGGTATGATCCGTTATACATATTACTGAAGCGCGTACACCTCTACGAGGTGGTGCTGACATGGCTACAGACCCCAGTAAGCTTAGACTGGGTCATGCTTGGATGAGCCTGCTCTTTTGGAGGATTTTGGACCGTCATCTGTGGATCCAGAAGTCATCGTGCTGTAGGGCTCCACAGGGCTCCACTTTGCCAATGCAGGCAGGAGACTGGTGGAAGCATTAAGGAGATTAGGCTTGGGCTGGGGAGCCTTTAGCCCCCCAGTTCTCCAGCTCTGTCTGCACCTTATCCAGCCTTGTAGGTAACCAGGCACAGCCTGCTTGCTGTCTCGCTAAGGCTGGGGATTGGCTGTGGGCTGTCTCTGGAGATTCAGTTCAGAGTAAGTGACTGCTTCTCACAAAGCAAGGAATAGAAACAGGAATAACAGGATATAGGAGGAAATAGCTGAAATTTTATCTGTGCTTTCAATTGATTAATATTGAGGGTACAGCAAGCTCACATTTTCAAGCTGTGGGCTGCAGCATCACTGTTAAAGTAAGGTTTTTGCATGTTCTTTTAATTTCAGTAGGCATTGATTTCAGAAAAAATGTTAAATATTATGAGATTCTTAGAAACGTCTCAGAAATCCAGAGCATTATGCAGTCTGCACAGCTTTGTCTATGCCACACACATCTTTGAAAGAAATGTTACAATGGGTTTGATTAATACTGGCACTGTATAGCCATAAATCCAGACCTCTGGTGCCTGCAACTTGCAATGAATTTTTCTAAGATACTTCTGTGAAAGGAAATGGGAATACAGGCTGAATGCCTGCTCTAGTCACTCCAAATTATAAGACTGATACTTTTGAGGAGTAATGTGGTCATCCTCTTGCCTGAAACTGTGAAGGAACCACAGCACTTCTATTGTTCAATCTTCAGTTAAACAAGCCAAGAGCAGGATTGTCCTTTGGGTTCATCTAGGATGCGAAGAGAATGCAAGGGCCCAAAGGGTCTTCCGTCACGTGACATCGGGCTGATACAGCAATGGTCTCACCCAGCACAAAGCACTCAGGCCTTGTTATCACTACTGGCAATGTCCTCCCTCACGCAGAGCGGGAGGGGGCAGGCTGGTTCCTTTGCTGCCAGCAGAATTTGGAGTTGGTTGCAGCGGCCCACCGCTGCTCCTCACTGCGTGTTCTGACAAGTTCTTAGTGGAAGAGGTATCTAAATGCTGATCACCTTGGCACTTTCAGAACTCACTGTCCTGCTGTTGAGCTAGGTTTCAATTCTATACTCACCCATGCACCAGTGCATCATGTAAAAATACAGTAAATATGTACAGACAAAACAAAACCTTTGTGACAACATTTATTTTCACTCTATGTTGGAACAAAATGAAAACCTTACAGATGACTTTAGAAAACAATTGTGCAGAGGTTTTTATGTTCCAAGTGGAATATTAAGCTTACAGTTTCTCTCCCTCTGATCAGCAGCGATCAGACATTGCTAGGACTAGGAACTGTTCCCACCAAGTTCTTTGTCAGAACTAGTATGCCTCTGAAATATTCCAGCTTTGACAAAAACACATGTTTTTGTTAATGTTCATAAGAATGTGACAGTAGTTCACAGCAGTATTCTGTCTCTAACAATAGCTGTAAGTGGATGATTAGGGACCAGAAAAGCAGATAAACAATGCTTCTCCTCACCCTCCCCAGCACTCTCCCAGCCTCCAGCTATTTTCAGCTCAGGGAATTTCCTGAGCCTGATGTAGTTTGTCTGTTTAGTTAATGGGACTCTCTTCCAAGTATTTGTCCAGTCTCCCGTTGAGCCCATGTAAAATTTTTGTTCAGCTCTACCCTAGCTGTAAAAGTTTTTTCAGATGCCATTGACAGCAATGTAAGAAAAGCAAAATAGCAACTTTTAAAGATCCATTCCGTGAATGGAGTTACCCAAATATTCACCTCTGTCCTAACACTGGTTTTTGTCAAGCTCTCTCAACTTCAATGAGAGCAGAGCTGAGTCAGTGTTAAGCTTTCAGCGACGACTACTGATTTAGGAAGTTTTATTTCTTGGGTGTCCAACCCAATGTGCTTTTAAATTGGCCTAATAGTGCCAAATCAGAACCTTTTAAGATATTTGCAAAGCTGAACACTCAAGGTATGAGCCACCTTAGGCACTTAAAAATGGTCATAACTTCTAATCTTCAACTTGTATTCAGCAAAGTCTGTAAAGCTAGGTTATTTTTCTAATCTAAGTTTAGAAAATTCCACATTATGCCAGTATCTTTTTTAAATAACAGTGCTGCAATGATGATCTAATACTGTCTTCTCCATCAGAACAAACTGAAGAAACTGAGGTCTACCAGGATCTTTGCTGGCAGCATCTAAGTGATGATTTTGTTTGTAGTCGACCTCTGGTTGGAAAGCAAACTACATATACCGAGTGCTGTTGCCTATACGGTGAAGCTTGGGGCATGCAGTGCGCACTGTGTCCTATGAAGGAGTCAGGTAAGGAAATGTACATGTCACTTCTTGGAATTAAATCTGAAATACTTTATCAGTTTAATCCATTGTATTGATACTTGGGCTACTAACATAAGAAAGAACAAAAAACGCTAACCTTTCAAGAACTGATGGAAATTTTTCTCATTAATTAAGGGTAAATCATTACAGTCTAGATTTTGAAAATTTAGCTGCTTTTATTTTTTGGCACTACAGGACCCATTTCCTTCAGGTGGAACTATCAATGATTGCTAATATAGAACCTTGGTAGAAACAGGAGGGCATTTTAAGGGTAGCAGAGTTCCTTAACATGACTGACAAATTAAAAGCCATCTATGAAAATACAGATGCAGTTCCTGTGCACACACACACATGATACTCAACATGTTATGCAACTGGATTTTTGTTGCTGGTATTATACCTTCAGATGCATTTTTCAGAGTGATATTCTGCCAGGCTGGCTGCAGTCAGATGTGTTTGATTGATAAGGATCTGCTAAGTTGTGATTTAGAATTACTAAATTTATCAAAGAATGAGTTGTTATTATATGGCTATATGTTCAGATATTATGAAATGTATAGATGAGCAATTTAAGATAGATAAGTGAAATGGAGTAGCAATAAGGACGGAAGAATTTCCAGGGAATATAACATAATGTTAAAGAAAGCTGACTGACAGTCATATTTTCTAAAGACTATATTTTGTTTACATGTTTAGAAATTAGACACTGTGCCAAGATATTTCAGGTAGAAGCTTCTTCTTGTGGTGACTACAAAAGCTAAATGGCTATAGAGAGAAATGTCATTGACACCCTGAGTTATTTCTGAGGACTAGGGACTGGAGAAGAGACCAGTGGAAGCAGCATATGTCATGCTGTGCCTGAGAGATGTCAAACCTGGTATACACAGTCTGGTACCATACTGACTTCTTCCCCCATATAAACTATTGCAAGGCCTAGTTTGGATGTAGCTTTCTTACTGCAAACGTGTCTTTCAGTGATACGGTTTTCCACGTAGGAATACCATGCTGCACCAGTCATGCATTTTATTCTGATCATACCTGGATTTTTACTTGGACTTGTGTTATTCTAACCATAATGTGGCTAAAGCAATACATGTTTTACTTGCAGCAATAACCCTGGAGTTAAAACTACATAGAAAAGCTCAGTGAAGCATTAATGTGGTTGTTTGTGTCTGCTTGGGTTTTATGTTTTTATAATTTACTTGCAAGGTCCCTCAGCCTGTTTTTATATATCTTTACTTGCTTGAGTTTGCTTTGGAAGTGCAGCAACTGAAAAAAGTGCCTGATTTTGATGATGTTGGCTGGAGTAACTGCTGGCTGATGCTTACCCCAGAAAGAGACTGAAGAAGAAAAACAGGGCATGACAGCAGCTTGATATGGAAATCTCTGAAATGTCTTTGTCACAACAAATCTTACAGGAGGACATTCCCAGACATTGAATGACTACTACTGCTAGAATAACAACTGCAGTGAAATGAAATGTAACATAAAAAAAAATACAGGGCAATAGCTAATAGCAAGAATTGTTGCTATGACCTGGAGCTCCTCAGGTGGAAAGATAGAGCAGAATAAAGGAGATTTTCTTGTACAAAGTTCATCACGTGATGACAGTGACCCATGTGTGTCATGCAAGGATGCAACCCTGAGAGAAGGAAGGAAAATTGTTCCTGGTAGAGAGTTCAGGTAGGTACGAGACTTGCTTCTGAAGATTTCTAGATTTAAAGCAGGATAAATCTGAAAAGGAACAGAGAAGGACTACCAACATGGTCAGAGAATGGAGAAACTCTCTCACAAGGGAAGATAAAAAAAAGCCAAACCTAGATGCAGGATAAAGGCTGCAAATGCTAAGACTCTCCGCTACAGCATGATCATAGAGGACTCCCACAAGCTTTGAAATTAAACAACAACGCTGATGTGAGGAAAAAATTGGAACAAGTTCAGTCTGAACATACTTAGGCTTGAAATAGATGGATTTTGATCATTAGGACCACAAGATTCTGGAGCAGCGATCCTGTGACAACAGCGGGGTGCTGATCCCAGCTAGCTCTATGAAGAAACTTGAGAAATTCATTTTAAAAATGACATTAAGGTTTCTGATGGATAACATGATAAATGTCACTTGGATGACTCTCAGTCAAAGCTGAAGAGCATTATGTTGGATCATAAAATCTTTCTTCCTCCAGACATAATTTTTATGTGAAGTTTAATATGCCTTCAAAGGTATCCGCTTTAACTGAAAATGAGGCATATCCTTATAGATTGGAACATAGATTTTTTAATTTTTTTTAAAAAAGGCATATTGAATCTTTATTATGTCAGAACAAACATACAAGCTTACATTTCTTAGTGGAGGCAGTATGCTTGTGTGTCCTGGAAGCCTTTCTCTGTTTTCAGGAACATTTACCATGAAAAATTTAAAGTTGATTGAACTGAATAAATGATTCATTTGACATGTCTTCAGTTTGTAGCATTTAAAGTGATATCATTGGCTCGAGAGAGTGCTTTCACACCTCTGGGCCAGCAGGTCACAGGTTCAAGTCCTGGCTGGGGAATCTGGAATTTCTCCATTTTTTAAATACTTGTGTATTGTGTTGGCCAGATTTACTACTGAAGGTGTTCGCTTATTTCCCAAGTTAGGGACATTCTGAAAATTTGTAACACATGTTAAAGAAGACCTTGGGATGTGAAAAGCATTATCACCGAAAGACTTTTCACCATGAAATGGGCTGGATCATAGAACAGATCATTCACTGAGCTGTGGTTTCCTTTTACCTTGTTTATGTTCCCCTTGTATTTGAGGATCTAGATGCTGCACTTAGAAAGAAGGAAATACAGGCCTACCACCATAAGTGATACATTTGCTAAGTCCCTTCTAAAACAAATTCACATTTTAATAAAAATAACCTCTAACTCTTGTGACACAGCTTTTCTTGAAAGCACTTCCATTTTTCATTACAAGACTTAAATGTCATGTTTAAGTAGCATCCAGAATAAAAACAGTGGGAAGATAGAGAACTTCTACAAGAACTGATCCATGTAAATGAAAAGAAATCCAGCATTTCATCAGCATGAAAACAGAATTTATGTAGTTGCTAAGATTTCTAAAAACTAGTAATGGGTGCTTGATCAAACAAATTCCACTAAACACTCAGAGCCTGAGACAAAAACGAGTAGCACCTGTTGAAGTATTTCAACTGAACAGCAGCATCCTAACAACAGTAAGACTGATAAGTATTTTGATGACAACATCAAGGAACAAACTCAAAATACTATTTCAAAGTCCTGATCAAAAATAGTGCAAATGTGAACTGTAGTGATGTGATTGAGTACATCTTACTTGTACAATTTTGTGGGTCAGGCCTTCTTGTCATTAAACAAAGGAAGCAAAGACAGATTGTTTTCAATTCCATTGGTTCTAACGTTATGATCTTATGATACCATCATATTACAGATAAAGGCTTCACAGATTGCATCCAATACCAAAATGTTAACTACTGAAATTTAGTCTCTCTGGGCTTATTGTGTATGTTAGGCCCAAAGAATTTTTAGTAATTATCCTTAAGAAACCTCTGTGTTATTTGAGGTTTATCATTTGCAATCTGTAATAATTGACCAACTAAGGAAAATCAGGACATTGGATATTTTTGTTTTAGATAACAAAAGCAAAACATCCTTTCTTTATTGCACCCACCTCTCCAAAAAACCCTGTTGGATGAGCTGCCTTGAGAAGTTCTGCTTCCTTGGCCAATTTATTGTTAGTGCCCTAAGACCCGACTGTCTCCATGTGGAGTCCATCCTCTAGTAACTGGCTGCAGGACAGGCAGCGATGGGTTTAGCAGCTGAGTCAAAGCATCCATGCCAGAAAACAGAGCCACTGGCCAAGACTGAAAAAACCTAGAATCTAAAATAAGGCTATATACACCTCAGGTTAACCTGAATATGTAACCTGAATTATAAATCTGCTGATCCTCCAGAAGCTCCTGTGAGACCCTTATGGGACTGGAGCGGATTTTAGACAAGGTGTATTGTTAAAGGGTACAGGAAATTTGAAGGGAGGAGATAGAAGTAACAGCTAGAAAATGCTGAGTAAGGTGGTGTGCCGGGGTCAGTTTTTAATTTAGGGAGAGTGCCTATTTTTGTATTTGTAAAATTATCATCTTGGAGTTTGTTATATCAGTGCAGTGCCACCTGTGCTTCACTGACACCTTGGGATGCTGTGGAATTATGTGCCCCTGAACTAAGGATATGCCGGTCTGTTAAGGAGGGTGCTTTCTCTTTCTGTAGCTGGCTGCCTGGAGTTTTAATATAGAAAAAGGAGGTAAAGTAGAACTGGGACTCAGCAGTTTTAACAGATGTTTTAATAACTGTTTATTGAGGGTGGGGGTACATTACTACATCTCTAACTAGGAAAGTGTTGGTGGTCTGAATGCTAAGATAATGTCACGAACACGTTCTTAGGCAACTGTAAAGGACACTAGCATTCAGTTTATCAGCCTGCTTATCTGTGTACCCTTATACATACATGTTACTCTTTAAGTTTTAAATTCTAGTAGTTTGTGGATTTTTATGGAACCACTTTATGTTTAGAAGATCTGCAGAAAGGACAATGGTAGAACTCCAGTTGGTAGATGTTACGGATGTTCTGTGGGACCAGGAGTTGCATAAAGAACTGCTGAAGACTTGTTGTACTTGACGTTTCTCTTTATCTCCACCTTAGCGTTTGCAAACCCCAGTCTAGAACACAGAGAGTAGTGGGTAAGGTGAATCATCTGGGGTGTTGTACAATGTAGGATTTCTCCTGTCCAATTTCATATGGGGTTTTTTTGAATACAGAAACTCCTATCTATGCTGGTCCTACTAGTTTCCCCTTCCATCAGCAAAGAGAAATAGGCACGCTGAGTGATAAGATTCCTCTGACTTGTTCTAGACATCTAGTTTAGGATGAGATGGTGTCCTAGAAGTGGTTATGTCTTTCCATGGACTAAAAAGGGACACTGGATGACTAATTCAGGTGCAGACCTGTGGAGATGCCTACATGCAGTTGTTGAGTTCTGCCCTTTCTGGCAGAACAGATTGTTTGGATTGCATTTTTGTTGCAAGGAACTGTGTGTCCTTTGTAAACATTATGAGTTACTTCTGGGCTGAACTTTCATATTATGAGAACATGGTGTTCCCTTCAAGTTCTGGCTAATGTCACTGATGAAGATGTGGAAGTACAGGAAAAACTGATGTGTGTAAAGGATGAGTTCACATCTGTCCTCTTTTGGGATGGTAAAGATCAGCAGGGAAGCACTGGATTCATATCTGGAGACCACTGTTCGTCTTTCCATTTAGGATGGCATTGTGCCTCCTTCATTTCTGGTAGGACACTGGACAAATGGATTATCTTTTGGGCTCAAAATATTACAGTGCTTGGGCCTTGAATATTCAAAGTCCACTCAGTTGTGCAGATTTTAGTCTGCTTTCACTTCTGTTGAAGATTTTCAGTGCTTTTCTGAAGTTTAGGAGAGACATGTAGAATAGCCATGGAAGGGTTTTCATCATGGAATCTCACATTCCAAGTGTACATGGGAGTCAGCAAGGAGTCAGAAAACCATTTGTAAAGTTGTGGCAGAAACAACCTGACTCATACTACAACTTTTAACAATCTACCTGGAGCAGTAAGAGAGAGAAGATTGGTTTAGGAAATTGGAGGAGCATTAGTTGAGGAACAAAAGGTGACTGCCAAGAGGTTTTCAAATAATCAGGTCAGTAATTACTTCAGTTTTAACAAGAGCTTTACATCCACTGTGAGACTTTCCTCAGCTATTTCATTTAGAATGTCTCCATGTGAGAATATGAATATCCTTCTTAACATTAAAAAAATCCTTTAAGACTGGTAGCCTTCCCTTTTTCTTTAGCACCAAGAATTGTAGAATATATGTGAATGCTGTCCACCACAAACCTCAGCATCTGTTCATGGAAGATGTCAATGAAATTACCAAAATTGGAAAACGGCACAATCTAAATGCAAAGCAGAAATATCTTCAGCTTTGGTTCACAGATGATACAATCTCCTGAGAAAGCATAAACTTAACCAATTCAGACTGATGTCCAGAGCCTCAGGTTGGAAAAGGTCATATATTACATGTAATAAATGCCTTCTTGGCTTTGTCCTCTCCAGTGATTTCTTCAATGGTGAAACTGTTGCATTCTTAAGTAACTTGAAGGAGCTGCCTTGGTGTTGATAGCTTTGGCTCCTTTTTTGTGTGTGTTGGTGACAATTCTGAGGAGCTGTAACAGAAATAAAGCTTGCTTTATGGGCAGGAGCTAGGATTGGCTGTGGTGCAGTTGCTTCATGCTTATGTCAGGAAAAGCTCTTTTATTTATTTTGCTTTAAATACATGAAATATGGAATAATTTTTCTGATTAGAGAATTTAAGGTTTTTAGGCCTTGAGGTACAAATAAGGCCCAGGTAGGCTCGTGCAATTACAACAACTGTATATGCAAATCAGATGCACATTTGCACCGCTGCACTCATGCTAACAAGCACCTAAAAGCCCGTCAGTCCATCCAGTGTGTGTTGCGTTGTCTGTCAGCCTAGCTTTCATCACCAATCACAGCTAACGTCTGTGCCAGTGCGCATGTGCGGCAGCTGTAATCCCCCAACACTCTTGTTTTATATGCACACATCTGACTTAAAAAATGTCCTTTACATTTTTGGAAGCATACATCAGCTTCCTTTTATAATAGCTATCCTAAGTTATACAACAAGCTGTCTCAATGCTTCATTTGCAAGTTATGAGAAAAAGTTAGAAACACATGGAGCAATGTAGACTAAATTATATTAAAAACACAAGTCTTGTTTTCCTCTTGAACTGCAGCTGTATTGTCCCTGATCACAGCCGGGAGATGAGTGAGCAGAGAAAATAAGTCCATATAGAAAAAGGTTTTATTGTTGATTGTGAATTATAGATTTTTTTACTTTTTTTTTTTTTTACTTGAAAAGATTTTTTTACATGAAAGATTATTTTGAACATGAGCTTTAATTTCCGTGACAACTGAAATGTTTTTATCATTCAGAGATAGTTACACATTTTCCCTTGCTCTCTGCCCCCGTACCACCTTCTTTAGCTAAGTCTCCTACTGTCATCTCCCTAGGGCTTTATTGTGCTGTTCCTTCATTTGTATACATGCTGCAACTTTCTGTGCACCAGACATGCTTCTACCCACAAATCTTACAGCACTCTGTTCATTTAGTTCTCTTCCCTGGAAAACTGTGACCAGCATACAGCACAGTGACCCGAAATGCACTATTTTTAATTTGAACTGCAGGAACATAGCATAGCAAGGGGAAAAGTTTAAAACAACAGAAATTGTACGTACACATCTGGCTTGCTGTAACTTGTTCTATCCTCCAGAGGGGACTCTGATGGGTTCATTTTTCTCAGGCATCCAAGTCTCTAGTTTACCTTATTTCAGAAGGCTGGTTCTCATGATCTTTCCAGAATGTGGCCCCTGAATACCTTTCAGTATTCATACACTCCTCTCTGCTCACCCTTTTCTTCCCTGGGGAAAAAAAAAAGAGAGAGAAGCTCAGCAAGGTGGCACAGATAATGTGCCATTGTTACTGGTCCTGAATTTCTACTGTTGGTTCCTTAGGTGGGTTGCTGTTGCTCTCTTTGGGTTTGTTTCCTGAGCACCTAGTAACTGAATCAACACACTACAAAAGACAAGAAATAAAGTCTACACTACTTAGCTAAATAAAGCACACAGGATTAAGAGAGTATTACAGGCAATTCCAAATCATCGCAGTATGATGATCAAAACACTATCAAAACAATGATGTCAGTTTTATATGAGGAGAATAGGTGTATACATTCTAAAGTAACTTAAGACTATTTAAGTGCTCTGTCAGCTTTTGTATTAAAGATCTATATACAAATAATGTAGAAATTATAAAACTATCAGTGTATTAACAAACTGTTAATTAAGCATAATACACTTCAGAACTTAACAGATTATTACACTTGTATGTATAGCCTTGTAGAAGACCTCGATACACTTACAACTTCTTGTAACAAATACCAAGTTTACAGTATGCTCTAAAACAGCTCTTCATCATTTTGTAGACACTAATTTACTTATAATGAGACCTAAAAATGCAGACATCCAGAACTTGACTGGCAAAGGGCCAGTGTGTCAGGAAATGAGTTTCTATTGTCAACATTTCTTTATTCTTCTTTGGATAATAAACAACTTTGCACTGGCAAACATGCAATATAAAATAAATAGTCTTGCACAATCTTCAAGCTACCCAACTCTCATGTACATGAGAGCTCCAGCTCTATGGATTTTCAAATGTTCCAACTGCTTCCTTCAGAAGAACATTGTTTCTACTACCAGTATCACTAGGTGCAAAATCAGCACTGAGTAAGCTGAGAAGCCAATGTCCAGGTTCTGTCCAATCCTTTCCATCAGATCACATTCATGTGGGAGAAGTAGTGATCCCTCAGACCTGCTTGTCTTGTCCCCTTGCCATTCACTGACTGGTTTTGTTTGGTGGTTTCTTCCACCCAGGCCAGATGAATTAGTATTTTGTGGTAGAACAGATTTCCTTTGCCAAGAACTGCATGCATCTGTGAGAAAGTGCTTTTACACTTCTGCCCAGCTTTTCTCTGTGTATGTATGAAAGCCCATGAGTAGCTCAACACAAAACAAAGAAGGAGTCAGTCTGAGATGATAACCTGGCTGTCCCTATACATGGATGTTACCTGGGGTTAGATGTGGGGAAGGAACAATAGGGTGGTTTTGGTCCTATGACAGCTCTTAAAACTATGCTTGTTATCATAGTATCTCAGTGGGAAGCTGTGCATTAAGAAATGTAAGTAATATTTGCTATATGCCTTTTATTTTCTCATGCTGGCCTTGTTTCATGTGCCATGGGGTGTATCTCTTGGGCAGTGTACTTTTCCATCTGTGAGAGGAAAGCGTTGTTTGAATATAATTACTATGGCATATAAATGTATTCTGGAAGATGCACATTGGAGGAAATCACCTTGCACTTGAAGCAGAAGGTGGTGAGATTTACAATGATTGTAAGTTCTCCGGGGAGTTCATTCTGCAGACTCAGACTGGCACCCATGACAGTTCTGGATGTGCACAGACAAGCTTTGCCTGTACTCCACAGTCTTATGCTCTCAAAGAGCCAAGTTGTTGACCACAGAATTCAGACAGGCTTTTTGAACACTTTGTTGCTTTCAGTACAAAAGCAAAGCGTTCCAGGTGGAGGAGGTACTACCTGTGAAAATAAAACTACAATGCTGGGCAGCAAGTGGGGCTGTGCTCTGCACTGTCTAGAGGCAGTCTGGTTTTATCCAACTATTTGCTGTCTGGGACAGTTCTACACAGCATAAGGTTTCTGGCTCTGTAACCATCTGCAATTCTTGGATTTTGTATCTGCTTAGGGCTTTTTTTCCTCTCTCTCTTTTGGTGGTTTTCTTTCCCGTCCTTACTCTGCCTGATTCTCAGAACACCAGGCAATCTTCACAGAAACAGATGCTGAATAGTCTGTAGCAACAGTGAAGGAGCACCTGGATTGCTGTATTTTAACAGAGTTTCTATTTTCAAACAAATTGTATATATTTTAGTAAATGGTAATGGAAACAGAGGTGACACAATAAATCAAATTTAAAAAAATCAAACCTGCATCAGCATTTCAGACATGGACTCTGACACCAAAAATGGCAAGTTGCTTTCGTCTGCTTTTACTTGTGTAGTCTAGCAATTGGAGAGAGGCAGAAAATCAGAGTGTAACTATTTCTCCTGTGCATTTCCCCTTTCCCTTTGAAGTTCACAGCCAAGGAGCCTTTGAACAGCACTCATACTTAAGCCTGTGGTTTGAGGATGCAGTTTTCAGATGAGTGTGGGCTATTTGAGAAGGATTTTTTATTCTCTGATTTCTGCAGATTGGCTGACGGTGCCAGAAATATAGCTCCACCTGCTTCAGTTTGCTTCCTTCGGGGTGGCTTCTGCTAGCAGCCACAATGGTCTTGGATGGTCTTTGTTCCACCAGAATGAGGCGTGTAACCATAGCGAGCCCTGGAGAGGGGTGCGTTGGCAGCGGGATACACAGCATCCCTCTGCTCTTGCTTCCCATGCAGGCCAGAAGAACCTGACCTGTAACTTTCTGTACAGTTATTGACTCAAATCTATCCCTAGTGTTATCCCTGTTATGACTTAATAGTCTGTATTTGGCTCATTAACATTTTAATGACATTCTTCTTGAAGAGAGAATGCTTTGTGGAAATTGCAGATTTATGGTGTTTCTAGGAAGATAAGTTTATTTCCAGCTAATGTGAACCACAGCTCACTGGGACTAATGTAATGCAGCCTGTGTTACAAGTGTGATTAGTTTTATATCCTATTTTCTTTCCCTCCTCAGAGGATTATGCCCAGCTGTGCAACATTCCAGTTCCAGGATCTCGACGGCCATATGGACAAGATGCTTTGGTTGACTTTGAGGAGCATTACACTCCAGAAACTAATCCATACTTTGTCGAAGATCGTAAGCAAGTTTCTCTGTTATGTAAAATACTTGAAATGAGGGTTGTAACTTGGATTATTTCCCTGTAGCTGGCTTCATTCTTCTGTTTGCTTCTGAGTAATGTGGCCTCTTTATATTTTAGTTATTCCTATGACACTAGCTTTCAGTCAGGTGTTCTGGTTCAAGAGCCAGTGTTGTGTAAGAGTCCAGTTGGGCTCAGAGTACATATTGATTTTTAATATAGTGAAATAGTTTGTGCCAAGTGTACTAAATTTGTATTTACCAACAGATTTACAGCTAAAGGTCAAAAGTATTGCCGGTTTTCCTTCTCACAAATTACTTTTCCTTTGGAGCATGGGACAGATTTCTTCAGAGTGCATTTAGTTTAAAAGGGAAAAAAAAAAATCCCTTCATGCCAGCTTTCCATGATTTTCCAGCAGAATTAATACGGGGGAAATGGAGAGCGTGCAAGTTGTTCTCGCCCAACAGAGACTATGTACAGCACAGTATGATCAGAGAGTACGCAGGCATGTAGCCTTCAGGCTAGAAGGAATGGCCTGCCAAGCAAGGTGTGAAGGATTGCACGCAGCGTCTCAGTTGTACTTCAGGAATATCAGGGTCCTTTACAGGTCTGGCCCAGCTCACTGTTAAGACTCGTGGGAGAGGAACACTTACAGATAGATCTCAGCATCTTCCTCAAAATCAGCCACCCTGTACAGGTTCAGCATATTTTGTCACAGTTTTAGAGAAGAAAAGTGGAAGACGTATCAGAGGGAACTGGTAACTTCCCACGCTTTATACACATGGCCTACAAGTTGCCACTACACTCTACCAAAGTGCTTTTCCTGTACATGGAGTTTGTTTTTAAAGTAATGGTGATGGATCAACACAGGGCAGCACACTACAGAAGGGTGATCTGCGTTTCTTGAAAAGGGTGCACTTTATACATTTCTACAGAACTACAGAAATCAAGTTAATGAGTTCATTTCTATTTAGCATCTAAGTGACCTTCTGGCTCTGCACAGAATTGTAAAATGTCTTATTTCTTTATATCCAGATGATTTTAATTAAACAGTACTCAGGGTTGATGTTTAATTGACAGGTCACACAGATTGTAACTACCAAACGCAATGAAAAGCCCAGAAAGATGACTGAGTAACCAATATGATAGATAAAATGCTGAGTGGGAAGGAAGCACTTTGCAAGTTGAAAGCAGTGGTGCATAAATACAATAAAACTGTGGACAGTTTTGAATCCACAGCTGAGTCCACTGTCTTAGGGACAGAGGCCTGAGAGCTCATGTCTCTTGCTCCCATCCTATAACTGAATCAGATACAGTGGCAAGCCAATGCGTAAGGAACCCCAGAAGACACAGCTGTGTGACTCTCTCCTGATCAGAGGCATCTTCCCTGACAGATACAGTTGCCACTTGTTTAGGGCATCAAAGACTTCTAAGTCACAATCCTGCTGCAGTCTGTGTGAGGAATACAACAATACCTCCTGTCCTGTGGCAGGGCCACATACTTCAATATAATATTTGTCACCTGTATGTAATCAACTTCTCCAGAACTAAGTACATGTATTAGAATTACAACCCAGGTTCCATCCAGCTGTTTTGAAGTAGAATATTTTGTAAAGTAGAACTTGCCATGAGTGATAAATATTTTGGTTTTAGCTAGTTAAAACTACAACATACTGTATGAGAAAGAGAGGATGAGCAAAAAATATGTATATATGCGTGTACATATTGTCTATGTACACGCATATATATGTACATATATACTATATGTCAAATAAATGGTGCCTTTTCTTTATTTAAAAAGTATCTATGTATTGGGGGGGCACCTTTCCCTTTCTTGGCACTGTTTGTTTTCTAAATGAGCAAAGATCTGCACTTTAAAGGACTCTGATGAGCCTTCTGCAAGCTCTATTAAGAGGACTCGAGAACATAATGAAAATCGTCAAGTTCCTTACTACATTGTTACCATACATCAGGACAGTCTGCTCAATATCCTCAGTACAGCTGCACTGAGTTGTGCTTTACTAGGTTTGTGGAAAAGATTTTAATGTTTCCCACTTAAGGTACACTTGTATACATCCTATGTATAATATATGTCCTTGAGATATGGCATATGTCAGCAAGTACTTACGTCACATTACATGTTCAGTGTCTCCAGAATTTATTCAGTGTATGATTGACCAGTATGATCCTTGCTAGGAATCCCACCATGCTAGAGAAACTCCAGGATAGAAACAATGTAGGTAGTCAAAGAGAGGGGAAGTGGAAATGACAGAAGTTGACAGAAGTTAAGTGGAGGATAATAAAGGGCAGAGTAGGAAAGGCAAAGCAGGACAAGAGAAAAGACAGCCTTATGAACCAAGACAGGGTCGAGTAAATACAAAAAGACAGGAGAACAAGCATAAGGAAAGGGAGACATTGATACTCCTAGGTAGCTTTGCAAATCTACATATCACAGCTGTTGCAACATTATAAATCAGTAAACAGGTTTTAGATAAACCAATGGTTGGTATGTGGAGTCAGTATATTAATTACATGTTATGGGGCAGATGGGGAGATGTATCCTACTCTATTCCACTCCAGCTCCGATTTCCCCTCCATTTTTATGTTATATATTCATTATGCTGGTAAACCTACGACTCTCAAATGTTCTGACTTTTTCCTCAAGTCTTTTTGATGTGATGGGCTGCCATCTGCAGTCCTGTTACATCACTGCTCCACAAATAGAAAGCTAGTGAAAAATGTTGTGCAGGGTTAACAGGAGGAATTCAGTCCTAGAGAGAATCTCTGAACATGTAAAAACGTCAAATAATTTTTAAAGTATAAAGTTTATAAGTTTTAAAGTATAAATCCTTCCTTATACATAAAAGCCTAACTGTCAAAAAAGCCCTAAGACAATAAGCACAGAAGGCATTGTGCAAACCAGCGAATGCAAAGACAACCCTGTAGCTTTGACTCCTAACCATCTAGAATTATGACAAGGAGCAACTGGTAGATTATAGGTATTTGTACTGGCACCAGTTGCTGCAGTACCAGCCAAAGGGTTGTTAACCAAAACCACAACAGGAAAGCAGTCTCTGATTTCTTCTTACTTTCCTTATGACTTTATTATTATATTCCTTGAGATTGATTTTTTTAAAATACATTTTCTTCTAGATAAATTAGAATGCATCTCTTCCCCCCTACACACACCTTATTTTTCTAGAATACTGTTTTAAGGAACTTTTACCCCAAACTGCACTACCACTTCTTACCTTTGTTTCTGTAAAGGTTGATACACATAACAATCATAAAAGGTGCTATATCAAAAACACTGAATTATGCTTTAAAAAATATACTGTCAAATGATGCAGTTTCCTTCACAAAAAAAAAAAAAATCATGTATCTTTAACACAAATTAAAAGCTTCAGAGTTCACAAAGTTATTCAGTTTTCATCTTGAAACATATCACAGCACCTTTCTAGTGCATTTAAAACTCCAGATGGTGCAGATCTGCTAAAGCTGACCTATTTTCTGCGAAGTCAAGTCACATTCCAGCAAACTGCTGAGAGACTTTCTGACTCTCACTCCACATTTGGGTATACTGATTCAAAGGTTCTGTAACTTGTCTGCAATTCTTTCTCCCCCCAGGTTTTCTGAACAGCTTTGAGGAGTTACAAGCAGAGGAATGTGGTATTCTGAATGGATGTGAAAATGGCCGATGTGTAAGAGTCCAGGAAGGCTACACCTGTGACTGCTTTGATGGTTATCACCTGGACATGGCCAAAATGACTTGTGTTGGTGAGGAAAGCATTATTACTTCATCTTCTTCTGTTAGTCTGCCAGTTTACTCAGTCACTTGACCTAAGGAGGGGCTGGAACAAAAGAGTTAGAGATGATCACCACCTGAATTGTATTAAAGATGCCAATGTTGTTTGATTTACTGCAAAGGCCAGTAAATATTGTTACAGAAATTACTATGTTGGTGTTCCTCAATTCATCTTGGTCATTACAGCTGTGTTCAGTTAAAAGCCCAGAAATGAGAAGACACATATTTGTGTAATGAAGCTTAAACTTATATCAATAATTTAACACTAATATACAGAACAAATGTTTTTCAGAGGCTTTAGTGAGCTAAGAGGATGGAACTGGATCCAGCGTAGAAGAGTAATTTTAGGAGCAGATTTTTAGAGTGGTTGAATCGCCTAAATATGCAGATAACCTCTTGGTGGGTTTTGGCCCCTGATTCCCACTGATTTCAACAGTCACCAGACCAGACTATTCCTCTCACTCTCAAACTAGTAAATCTGCACACTACTAACCAGGACATCTAATGACTGCATTGTCAATTGAAACAGAACATGGGAATGGCAAGTGTCAGTGAGAAGATGGAGCAAAACAACATCCCACATGTAGAAGCCTAGTAGAGCTTGTGTGGGGGTATTTCAGTTTAAGGTCTGCACTGACCTTACTTAGCATTACACTGTGCTGGAGCAGTCCCTTCCTGAAGGACT
>NW_010296640.1:0-532 GCF_000700745.2 Antrostomus carolinensis | reverse complement strand
CTTATCTCTTTAAAGGCATGCTGGCTGAGAAGGGGGAACCGATACGTTAACCAGCTTGTGCTCCTCTGGAATTCGTACACAAGCAGAGACCTCCTCAGTGCTTCCGAACTTGTCCCAGGAGGAAGGTTGGGACAAAAGGCTCTGCTGGCCCCAAGGGACTGGTAATGGGCAAAAGGCACCTTTCACCCAGACACGGGGAGTTTATTGCTGGCACGGAGCTGGCAGTGGGTGAAAGCCCTTTGTTGTTACTGCTGGCAACACCTCGGCGGCTTCCTGTGGGTGAGAAGTGGCTGGGAGCCTGTCCCTCGGTCCCCGGTAGCTGTCCTGACCGTTTTGTCAGGGCGGTGCTGGCCCATGGCCATGGCGCACCTGGCCCGTGCGGTGGGGGCACAGCCATCCAGTGCCATCCTGGCCCCGCTGGCATCTGCTGGGAGAAACGGCGGTGGCGAGTCTCCCTGGGCGGCGGGACACACGGGTCCGTCCTGAGAACCAGGGCTCCGAGTCAGGGGACGGGACAGACGGGTGACGGCAC
>NW_010296639.1:314-529 GCF_000700745.2 Antrostomus carolinensis | reverse complement strand
GTGGCCACTGGTCCCACACTGGCCACCCCCAGCTGGACCCACTGACCCCAGGTCACAACCCCCTCAGTGGGTGCTCACAGTCCCCCCACAGCCCTTCTCCAGTAAGAAACTGGGGGGCAGAGCCCCAGGGGATGAGGTTTGTTGCAGTTGGTGGGGTCTGAAGGTCTGTGTGACCACGGCCACCCCACCACCCCTGGGGTCCCTGCAGGGAAACG
>NW_010296639.1:0-265 GCF_000700745.2 Antrostomus carolinensis | reverse complement strand
GCCCCCCCCCCCCCCGGTACTTTTTGTCCCCCCTTTGTTCCCCAAGTGTCACAGAATTGTCCCAGCATGGCCTGGACTGGAGAAGCCCGTTAAGCTCATCGAGTCCAACCATGAGTTTTGGGGGATTTGGGGTGGTTTTGGGGTAGTTTGGAGTGATTTGGGGTGGGTTTGGGTAGTTTTGTGTGGGGTTTGGGGTAGTTTGGGGTGGGCTTGGGTAGGTTTGGGTGATTTGAGGTAGTTTTGAGTGGTTTGGGGTAGTTCTGGG
>NW_010296638.1:99560-104128 GCF_000700745.2 Antrostomus carolinensis | reverse complement strand
TATATTATATATTGAAATGCTATATTACATATATACACGGATATATGCAAATATCCATAACCTAAAGAAATTATTGCCACTCTAAAGTTATATTCTCATGCGTTATTGTTAATCAAAAATACTTAAATTCTCAGGCTGAACAGAAGGGAGAAAAGACAGGCTCATAGTTGTTAAAAAGAAGCCTTTTGATTTTCTTGTCCTCTGTTTTCTTCACCCCAGAACTTTGCATTGTTTGTAAATAGTCCCTGGTTTGGACACGGCAGGTAAGGCAGAGGTGCAAGGCACAAGGTCCAGGTCCTGAATTATTTCATTAAAAATTAAAGCTTTATAAAAGTGTACACATTTCATTAACTTTGCATTGCAAGCTTTGCAAATATTCTAAGGGATGCTAATCTCCTGGCTTTAATTAGATTGAAGGTCTCCTGCAAAGGCTATCATTTTAATATAAAACGAGCGATCTTTTAAGCTTTGTGAATTAGAAAACAAGGACTCGTGTTTTAGATCAACAGTTATACACTGAAACAAGAGTCTGGGATTTTTTGTGAAAAGTTAAGGTTTTTGCACTACCTAACGTGCAATTGCAAAAACCAGGTGGTACGTACCTTCTTCATGTCCATCTAGGGATATGTTGCATGTATGAGTGTGTGTGTGTGTGATGTGCACACTTATCACAGAATCCCAGAACTGCCTCAATTGGAAAAGACCTTTAAGCTCATTGATTCCAGTCATGAACCCAACACTGACAAGTCCCTGACTAACTCATGTCCCTCAGCACTATGTCTACACGACTCTTCAATCCCTCCAGGGATGGGGACTCCACCACTGCCCTGGGCAACCCCTTCCAATGCCCAAGAACCCTTTCAGCAAAGAAATTCTTCCTCACATCCCATCTCAACCGCCCTTGGCCCAACTTGAGGCCATTTCCTCTTGTCCTGTCACTTGTTCCTTGGTTGAACAGACCCACCCCCACCTCTCTACACCCTCCTTTCAGGCCCAGTCTTTCTTGCCCTGATGACTTTGTGTGATATCAAGCACGTCAACTTTCAACCAGAATTGCCCAGAGTGACCCAAGAGGGACAGTTACGGAGGGTGGCCTGGCTGTGAGCATGGGACAATATCTCAGCCCAGCACCGAACGGGTTTTCCTTGCCAGGGACTGCATTGAACTCTTTTAAATCTGCAGTTGTCGTCTGGCCCTGTTCTCCTGCTATTATCCCCTGCTAGGAGATGAATTTTTATATTTCTGACCAAGATCCAATCTTCTTTCTTTCCCTTATCAAACATAATAGAAAATGCTGTAGTTACAGGATAACAAACTCGACTCCTGGACAAATGTCAATCTATTTTTAAGTGCAGGATCAGCTTAGGAGCTGCTTGTGATAGCATATCACTTCATGCCAACGTGGTGCCCCTTCATTTCTCATTTCACTCACCCCCAGCCCCCTGTGTTTGGTACCACGTTGACTTTGGCGTTGCTCCTTTTCCCTCTTCCAGCCCGTTCCCCTCCATATCCAAAGGGCCTGATCCTGCCTGCTCCCACCTTAGCTCTGACACAAAGCGAGCTGGTGCAATGTCAATCAGGCATACAGCTGCACCTCCAGCTTAGGTACCTGGATACAATTACCTGGTTTTATGTGCCAAGTATTTATTTTTCAGATTTAAGCTCTTTTCAGTTAACTTCCAGCTACATTCATATAAGTCTAGAAATTGCTTGTATAGCTGCACAATTCCACTTTGTGCATTTTGCTGTTGGACCCATAAGCTGTTTTCAAACTATCTTACTCTGTCATTTGAGAATCACATTTTGGAGACAGACGTACCATTCTTTAAGGCCAGACACAGGGCAGGCTGCTTTATGCAAACTGAGTGCAGAGAGAGACTTGCAAAAGCTCCTTTATTTGTATTTGTAGGGGACAGACCTTCAAAACCATTGCTAGCATTAGATCCAATCTGAACAGCAGTTAGTTAAATAATGATATTTTTTCTTTCTTTCAGTTGGTAATTCATACCAATTTGGTGTACAGACTCTTCAAAACTAAGAGTGCTAAGCTCCAAGTATAAATTTAATTTATCAATAATTGTCATTTTTAAACAACCCTGATTTATTCAAAATTGACCTCCAGGAAAAGAACTGACTTCATTAATGTCTGTGCTTAGCTCTCCACTGTGGCAGCTTTTTCTGCTGACACTCTTGCTGGGCAAGTTTTCTTTAAGAGAACAAAATCCTCAACTTCATTTCTCCAGTTCCCTAATTTTGATTCAGAACCACATCTTTGTTTAAAGGTTTATGTAGATAAACCTCAATTTTGTCAATCTCAATTTTGTATAAGAAGTAGGATCAACTTCTAATTTCCAATGTTAAATCCTACGCTCTACTTTCCACTGCAATATTCTCAAAATGACTATTCCAGGTTAGATCCCATGCTGGGTTAAACACTTAAAATAAACTAAAGTAACAGTAACTTCATTTACTCATTAAGAACACAGGTTTGCTCTGAAACTGATTCTGATATAGTTAGTCAGTGTGATGTTAATGATCGGACTCGATGATCGTAAAGGTCTTTCCAATCTAGGTGATTCTGTGAGCTTTCAGAGTTGAGGTTAAGGTAGACAACAATGGCATGGACAACAACAATGGCATGGACAACAACAACGGCATTTGAGACTGCCAGAAATACCAATCTGCTGCTTAAGGACACACAATAGCACACGTAATCTTCTGTGATAGTCTGTATATGAATCAGATCTGAAAGATCTTCCCACAGAGTGCCCAGCTGCTATGGTCATGGCATGTTGAACACCTAGCAAGAGGTGAAAACTCACTTGGCCATCATATTTTCTTCAGTATAGTATCTATCCTAAGGATTCCTGATGCCATAGTTACATGTGCCACCAAAAGAGCAGCAGAGTGTTAGTACAGCTGTACTACACTTGATGCCCTGCAAGCACTGATCCACGAGGATGCAACCGGGCAGTGAGAACCAAGAGCTATAGGAGAGCTCTGGTTGTAGGAAACCTGTTTCCAGTCTCATCTCTGCTGCAGACAATCAGTAAAACACAACCATTGCATTCCCCTTCCTAGCAGAGTACTGCTAGAAGACAAATACTAAATCTTGCCAGACATCCAAATATTATTAAGAATGTGAAAAATGATCATACTGGAGTAAAACTGAAGTCCACATAGTGCACTAACCTCTGGGGTTTGGTGCCTGGGAGAAGACAAGGTGCACAGATAGCACTGCTTAGGCTGCGCATCCACTCACAGACAGAGTTAATTCCCCTCTTAATACACTTTTCTTGTGTAAGACTGACCTAACACTTTTCCTCTACCTGCTGTGACAGCCGCTGTATTTGAACAAATTTTAATAGACAGCATATTAACTCTGACCGCTTCAGATCGCTGAGGTATGCATGTGAGTTTGCATCTCCTGTATAAACACTCCTGACTCTCATCTGCTTTGATCAGTATCACTCACTTCTGTGATCCTTGCTCTTTTCCACTGTCGTGAGAAATTTTTTTGTTCCATGTCAACACCAATGTCTCATTGGTTATAATGGTGGTTGAGATGGGCAAGTTCGTCTCAGTATCGTATCCTGGCAGTTCAAAATTGATCTGAGGATACCATGAAACTTTTCAAAATGTGCATATCGAATCCTCTGTTGAACTCTAAATTTCTAAGCACCTCGTTGCCGTGGATTTTTATGATCTGGAAGGTGTGGGTATATTTCTGCTACCACTGAGCAGAATGGAAGGGGACAGAACTACAGCACACTCGGACTGTTTCCTCCTCAGCCTTTCACTTCAAAATCTTTCTTCTTTTACCATTGGGCTAGAAGGGAGGAAGGTTTGTGCCATTACTCAGAGCAAGGTAATACAGTAGAAGAAGTCTTTATTCATTATTTTAAATGAGAATTCCCAAAGAACAAGACTGGCCTTACGCTTTTTACAGGATCACAGAATTTGACCCATATTCAGTGGGACTGTTTGGTATCATGTTTATGTTACCCTTCCCCCCCCACTTTTTCTTCTTTATATGTATTAGAATACATATTTGGGACCAGATCCATAAGTTAGCTCCATCAGCTTCAATAATGCCATGCTTATTTCCACCAGATGAAGTTCTGCCTTTAAATTTCAGAGGATATAAAAAAATGCACTAAAAGCACCCTAGATTATGCAGTCTACTGATTCTCCCCTCCAAATTCCCTTTGCCCCAGGCTATTACCTCGATCTATATCTTTTCTAGATGCTTAGAAAGTGTTGGTTTGTTTTGTGTTTAAACTAGCATGTTCTGGAAGTCATGCTTGCACTTGTGTGATAGTGTTCTGGGTTTTTTGTTCTCTTTTGTTTTGGGTTTTTTTTGCAATAGAGACTATTCAAATATATTTCAACACCACAGAGAGGCTTTTCTTTCTTCTTTAGAGACAACTGCAACATGCAAATATTCTAGTGCTTAGAGAACATAGAGAAATGTGTGTCTATACACATGCAACCTAATCATTAGGTTCTTTTTCAAACCACATGCTCCAACTCGTAAATAAAGTCTATTAACACTGAACTGTTGGTCA
>NW_010296638.1:94527-99534 GCF_000700745.2 Antrostomus carolinensis | reverse complement strand
CCCTGTAGGCTGCTACCTCCACCAGCCCTTATAAGTTAACATTTGAATTGGATTTAGCCCTTGTAATTACATTTATATTAATAGAATTAGAGGGCAAATGTTCATCTGAGTTTTATCTTCAAGTGATAAACTGAATTGTCACTTCAATCTATTGCGCTTGCACAGAGATTTACTATATGTGAATCTCAAAGTAATTTTGAGATTGAAACTTGGGCAATTCTAGGGACAGACCAAGATCAAGAGACAGATTTGTCTGCTCTCGGGTAGCTCTGCCCCACAAAGCTTCTCCTTTCCCAAATCCTTCCTCGTTGCTCTTATTAGCCCTGTCTCTAACCCAGTCCTTGCATCCACTACTTAGTGTGTACAGAAATGTTTATATCCCTTGAGCTTGAGCCTCCTTTAGTTTCTGTTCATTTCCCTTTCTTAGAGCCTGTCCATTTGTTCTTGTATTTGACACTAGTTTTCTGACATCTCTCCTAGCTATTCCCCTTAGAATCGTATATAAAATAATGATGTCCACCCTGAGCTTTCCTCTCTTCAAAAAGCACTGACCTAGTTTCTCTGCTTTTACAGTAGAAGTTCTCCAGTCCCATGTCAACGAGGTTGCCCTGACATATCTTAGCTCTGATAGTTATCTCTCTCTTTTAATAATGGCATCCTGAATGGGGATTATTTCCTCTAAATGCATCTTCATCTGTTCCCTGTAGAATATTTCCTTTTGAGTTACTTCTGATTGATCTGTTTTTGGTGGTAGGGCTACGCAAAGATAGCTCTGATCTTTCTATCCGGGGCCTGACCGCAGGCGATGACGCCTGTGGACTTTGGCCAGAATTGGAGCCTTTGATAACGTATTCCCCAAACCTGTATAAAACACAATGAAAAAAGCCATAGTTTAAATTGCTCTTTCTTATTATTAATGGAGCAGATCCTCAGGTAGAGTAGTGGGTCACTTAAGTCCTTGCATGTGTGCACAGATGACAATATTGCCTATCAGCTACTGAATCGTTATTTTTGTACGACACTTCTCACTTATTTTCCTTCACTTTGCATACATTCTTTCTTTTCGTTATGTCCAAACTTCTCAGTTTTCCTAAGGACCTGATCCTCTGTCATCAAAGTGAGGGGGAGATATCACCTAGGTTCGTACAAGAACATAATGAAGGCCTGGCTTTTTCTTTGGGTAAGTTTTCAGTATGCTTTGGTTTCTCTTTTTATTTTTAAAATTCACTGCCTATCCCCTCTCATTTCGCTACACTATTTATTTATTTATGCATTTTTTTGTATTCTTTATCCTTTCACATTGACCTCTGACTGACAAAGTGCTCTCAGGTTGCAAAAACTTCCCAACGTCACTATCTATGATGCTGATGCAGGAGCCGGAGCCGCGCTGCTGTAGCTGCAGCCTGACAGCCTTTGGTTCCAGCACGTGTGATTAATGTTGGACTTGGACCCATCACACGCCGCTGAAACAAAGCAAACTCCAGTGATTTGGGTCTCTTCAGGGTATGAGTGCTGATTTGAGCTGGAATTGGTTATATGTGAAACTTCTCTGTTTTATGTATTTGAGCCATTCAGACTGGGTAAGCTATTTTCTTTTCTGATATTTATTGAAGAATGTAGGTGTCCTCCACCACCTGCCTTAGTTCAGCCAGAGAAACTCCTTGCACCAGCTGGTTGCTGTATAAGAATTATTTCTGCTGTGCTGTTTAGGAGAAAGCAAGCTTACTTCTATACATTTTGTCTGATTTTGTGTGGCAAAACCTGAATTTGCTATTTTGCTCCTTGCACCAGGAGCCATCCTGCCTGGCTGGGGAGAGGGCATGGTTTCACAGGCTGATAGCTTCCACTGCTTGTGATTTGATTGTCATTTTCCAAGTGGGTGCAATCCTGATTTACACTGATGTTACACTTTTATTTTTTTCTAAATATAGAATATATTTTTCTAACAAAAATATTCAGCTGGTTGGGTAGCTCTTCTGTGGAATGGAGGCAGACCAAAGTGGCAAAGACATAAATAATTGATTCTGTCCCACTGAAACCTCTGGACTTGTTCCCCAAGCCAGTCTTTCATGTAGATATATTATCTCACCGAGAATTTCTTGTCAAACTACGTTAAGTAAATAAAAGAGAGGTGAAATACGAGCAACAAAGCTAACAAATGGAGCTGAATGCTCCACTTGAAAGAACAGATCTAGCTGTTTACCATGCTAATCTGAAATGAAAATGTATGTTTTTCATCTTTTCAGACAACGATCTTCAAATACAGGTAGCTAAGGTCTTTAACTACATAGGTTTCTCTTTTTCTTTCTTTCTTTTTTTTTTTTGTTAAGAAAAACCTTATTGTGGAGGTATTTTGTGTGTGTGTGTGTGTGTGTGTCTGGATCAGTGTAAAAGCTGAAAAATCTATTAGTGTTGTTAGTTTTACTAGTCTGAGCCACTGACACTGACACTGTCTCAATCTGCCTGGCTTATACACACCCATCGAACATCCTGGTGCTAGAGAAGGGTACACAAACACTTCTGCATGCTCAGAGATTTACTCTCCCTTTGCCATACATCAAGCCCTGAACCCCTTCTCATGGCTGCTCCCAGTCTGTCCCAGTGCACATGGATAGCTGTGCTAGGGGGGCACCTAAAAAATCTCAGCAACAACCAAGCCAGATCCTAGCTAGAGTTATCAGTAGCACCTAATATTTCTTGAGTTCAGGTTAGCATTTCTCATATTCAGGGGGCCAGAGAGTAACTAGGTGTTATTCTTTGTTTCACAGGAATTAAGCTCAATTCGCAGCTCAGTTCCAGCAGCTTTCCGGAGGGAACATCCTCCCCAGACAGGCTGCACGCTGCTAATTACAAGGGAAATCCTGGCCGTGTCAAACTCGGTGCCAAAACCTCCCTGATTGCAGCGATGCCGGGATCTCACCAGATGTCTGGACTGTTTATCTGTCTGGGGGTTTCTTGCCCAGGTTGTTTCACTGGTTGGCCTTGACCTTCCTTGGAAGTCATGGCTCCTCTTCCACCCCTGCAGAAGAAGGGCTGTTTCTGACGCAGCTCCGTCCCCCATCCCTACCTCTGGCTGCTTCTCTCTGACATATCTTTGGCATTTTTTGTTTGTTACAGCTACAGAGGAAGAGAAACATCTTATCCGGCTGTGGTTGTTGGTGCTTTTCCGCTGCCTGTCACACAGACCTGGCACTCCAGCCATCATCTGTACGCCAAGATCCCAGCTCCATCTCTCAAGAGATCACTGGTCCACCTAGCACCTGTATGTACCTACATGTGAGCCTCAAGGAACTTACTAGTTAAGGAGAGACAGGAATATGAAAGTAATTTAATATTTCATGCAAAACTCTGCTAGGAACTACTAGACTTTCCAAAATGTATTCCAAAGAAATGCAGAGATAGATTCCCGACCGGCATTAATCAGTGCTGATTAAGTCATGGAGCTACCCAATTTCTGCCTGGTGAGTACTTTTCCTGTCATTGATTTATTGCCTTCCTTAGAAAAATAAGACCTGGGAAATAAAGAGTTCAAGTAAATTTGCTCAGTTACCCAGCCAACTGTTGGCTATGGTACCAGGGATAATAAATGTTCAGGGGAAATTCCTTGTGCATGTTCACGTGTGGAAGTCAAGATCAGAGGTGTCCCGTGTGCATTCCAAATCCTCCAGAAGCTATCGGATGAAACTCAGCTGCAGCAATACATGTGGGGCCTCCAAAGAGGAAAGGGCAGCATGGCTGTAGCTTGGGATGCCAGCAGAGAGCCTGGAGCATCGCTTCCCTCACTGAGGAAGAGGAAAATTTGCCTTTCCTTCTCAGTCTACCATGAGAATAGCTGTGCTCATAGTTGAGATCCAATATTTGCCACCATCCTATTGGTAACTGGCCACAGGGTGCTGTTTCTTTCCTCTCATTCATGAGAACCCCTCATTGTACATGACTTAGATTGGATATTAGGAAAAAATTATTTACTGAAAGAGTTATCAAGCATTGGCACAGGCTGCCCAGGGAAGTGGTTGAGGCACCATCCCTTGAGGTATTTAAAAGATGGGTAGATGTGGCACACAGGGACATGGTTTAGTGGGCATGGTGGTGTTGGGTTGACAATTGGACTTGATGATCTTAGAGGTCTTTTCCAACCTTGACGATTCTATGATTCTGTGACTTAAAATTTGCAGGACTGTGCTGTGTGGGAGTTATTGTTTTCCTGCAGACACGTGGTGTTATGTTTAAGTCATTGGCTACATTAATGTCACCATCTGTTTTTGTTTTTCAAATGACAGCACATTATTTGTTAAATACTTTCTACCCTGTTTCTTTAAGATATTTTAAGGACAAACTCTGCAGAGCTGTACAGAGGACAACTCTTACCAGATTTTTTTGTTTGACTTAACAGTTTATCAGTGTTACTTTCCAACTCTCTTCAGAGCATTTGTTGCATATTTTCATTAACCTGATATAAGCAACAACTTTCATACATTTATGAATTAAGAATAATTAAGCAGGAAGAATATAGCTGCAGAAGGCCACGACAACATGTGAGACTGTCCAAACAGGCAACGAATGCTGTGATTTTTGGTTACCCATTTTGTGCCATTACCAACGGATGTGGTGTCTGGAAGGGTCACTTGGAGAAGACATCAGATCCTTTAAAATATGCATCAACCACAAATTTCTGAGCACTTTGTAACACTTCAGAAGCTATAGCTAAGTCATGGCTAACAAATCCATCCATTTGCTGTAACTAAGTATAAGAAGGACCTTTTCTTTAATGCCATGGAACAAAGTGAGATAATTCATCAAGGTACAGTTAAACTGCAATAAAAGTGGCCTTTACCTATGGTCTTTAACTCTGTCTCCCTTTTGCCTGTTGAAAGCAAACAGACCATTTGTTTTTCATCCTATGACTCTCCCAGCTCAGAATGACAGTCACTTGGTGTGCTCTAAATGTGCTTTCCCATGACCAGGAGAAGAGAGGAAAGGAGCATTTGTTGCTCTATTACTCAAACT